>NC_028644.1:27537506-27588520 GCF_001406875.1 Solanum pennellii
GTCGACGGTCCGTCGATCAGTCGACGGACCGTCGATCCTTCCGTAGGCCCACACTTGGTCAGAATTTCCTGAGTTTCTTCCATATGCTCGAACCTTCAGTCGAGGGTTACCACCTACAGTTCGTCGATGAGACGACGGGCCGTCGATGGCTTTTAGGTTAATTTCTGCACAGTTTTCTGCATTTCAATTTTGGACAACTTTCTTGCAAAACATAGATAAAAACATATTAAAATTACTAGACACACACTAAACTTAAGGAAAATGAATTGAATTTACCGTGAAACCACGATATATAAACACCCTCAACTTAAATTCGTTGTTTGTCCTCAAGAGACGCACTATGACTCACCACAACAACTTTTACAAAAGTATCCTCTTTTAAGCTTTCAAAATGATATGCCTATCAATCCCTACTATTTTCATTGCTTTATTGCATGATTTTATTCTTAGGCTCCCTATGCTCATTCATGTGGATCAGATCATGACACAGACTCACCACAAACCAACACCTCTACCCTTTTATCTCGCACAAAGGTACCAACTCTCCAATATTGCAACTAGTATTCTCACTTCAAAAGATATCCTCCTTTTTCGCACAGTGATTTGAAATTTGAGTATAAGGATCATTATTTAACACTCACTCTCTAAACAACTGCACACCTAGTTTGTACTTTTCGCCATAGGCTTGCCCTTATTTTCACTGCTTAAGTTCACCATATTAAACTCCTAGGATAACGATAGGACTTTGTTGGCTTGTAACGTAGGATCTAGGTCAGGATTTTGATACATATGTTTACATTTTAGTGACTTGTGGCCTTCTTTGACATTAAGGCTAAGCATCTTACCTCTTTTATTGTTTATTATGCCCTACTCTTCCTTTTCTTGTATTCTTTGCCTTGTTTTCTCCTTTCTTTATCCTTCCGTGCAAGTGACTCTTCTCTTTTTAAACACTTCATTTCGTTTTTTTTCTTCACTTGATTTCACTTTTGACTAAGACATTCTTTTTACTTTAATCCTTTTAACCCCACTTTTTGGGACATTACTCATAATAGCCACCCTCAACGTATGGCTTTGCCATGAGTTGAGGCACACAATACCCAAGGTTGGGTCAGGTCTAAGTCGAGATCGGTTTCTGCATTAGCCACCCTCAACTTATGCTTTTGGCCTAGGTTGAGGTGCACAAGTCCAAGGATGGACAAGGGCCAACACATTATTCCAAAGGTTGGTGAGTTAGGGTAGAAAAGAAAGGTCCATTGTAAGATCAAAATATTTGGATGAAAAAGGAATCAATTTCATTTGGTTTTATTTAATTTAAGGTAAAGATTGGCTAATTTGAACAAGGGCCTATGATCCTTTCCTAATTGTCTAACACAGATTTCTTTTTGCAGGACTAACTGGGAAAGTTCTAGCTAGGTACCAATAGTGGAACAATCAACCTTCCGCACACTCTCTAAACACCTCATTGCCCTACCAGATTATCAGACACCTAGTTCGAGTGTTATAGGGTTATGCAATGATGCATCTCTATGTCATGCTTAGAGCCACACATTCAACATTCAATATGCCTGATCATACAAGCATTCTCTTTAGAATGGGATATTCTTCATATTTATCCATCATGCTTCAGATTTCACATTCATACTTTGTACACGATACTAAACATGCCAGTTCAACAGAAAAATAACCAGTCTCTTGGGGCAAAAGAACACAGGCAAGAAAACCACCAAGAGAGGATCTTGAGTTGGGCTACTCAGACTTCACCATAGCGCTCACTTTCCATTTACTCCACCCCAACAAAAATAAATTCAATTTTCCCTAATGCATTAAAATATAAAGCAAAGGTTATAGGTGAAGCAAACCTGAGGGCCATAGTGCCGAAGATCAACAGGTTAGCGGCTCCGATATCCCAGAATCCGCTCCATAAACAGTAGGGACACCGTCATTAGTGTCCGCAACAATGTATGCACCCTCAGTCATGCTCCTCTCAGTATCCCCCAATATGGATCTAGACGCCCCAACAGAAAACTCATGATCCCTCATCTACCGGGCCTCCTCATCAAGCAACGAGGCACTTTCCGCAGCCTCCATCTCTAATCGCTCCCTCTGTTTAGCCAAAGCTCACTTAACCTCACTGGTGTGACTTGAATGGTGCCTCTTTGGGTGCTCACGTGGCTGAGGCGGTAGTGCAGTGGTAGTCTGGAACAGTGCAGTAAGCATTATATCCTCAGGGACCTCCGCACATGCAGCTTCAAGCTCGGGTACCCGCATGTTCAAGATGGCATCAATATCAACCCTCAGACTCACCACATCTGCCTGGAGAGTCGTCTAATAAATTGTGGGGATTGGGCGTGCGAGGAATCTTAACTCAAATGCATCGAGGCACTGGTGGACCGCCTGAATCCTCCTCTCAGTCTGCTGAGCAACCTTCTTCACAAACCGATACTCAGCCTTGGCTATAGACTTCTGCATCTAAGGCTGGATATGGTGCAGAAATTTGGCCATCTGAGCCTCTTGCTTCTGGACCCTAGCAATCGGGACCAGTGCTACTTATGGTTTAGAACAGGAGGAACTCGGTGCTCCACTAGTGCTCAGGGTGTACTTCACCGGGGTAGTGTCTGTAGAATCTGAAGCAGCATGATCAGCCCCTTGGACTTGCTCTACTGTATCCGTCAGTGTCTCACCCAAAGGCTGCACATCCACTCGGGCCCTCTATTTGGTGCCGCCTCATTGGCCTTATCCTTGATGAGACGTATGTCCACTATCCCAGTAGAATTACAGAGAACATCTATGTCCCAAATGGGCACTCCAGAAGCCCTGCACAACTAAAAAATACTTCAGGGGAAAGGGCAAGTGGTTGAGGTCTTAAAAGCCCTCTCATGTATGACATACAACAACACCCTCGGATAATCAATTTCAAACACAGCGACCATAGCACCAACCAAGACCGCTCTATCACTCGTAAGTAGGTTGTCAGCAGTTGTAGGGGATAGGTGGTGGCAGACCAAAAGCCAGATGAAATTGTCAAAAAATATGAGGCTGGCCTTCTTCATAATGCCTCTGGGTTCCAGTACCCAGTCTGCGCCCACACGGTCTACGGATATGTGCTGGGCAATCCACCTCTTGTTGGTCTCTCTCAGATTCTTTTCTCGCTGGAAATGGCCCTACTTGATCACGTCCCACCTATAGTCAAACTCGGGGGTAAGGGGGACCCTGTTGTCATCGGTATATGCACCGTAAAAGGAACGACGAATGTTAGGCAAAGAGATATCCACCCGGTAGCCACAGACTCGAACATATGTAAGTGGTACCTATTTGGTGGGATTAGACCGCCTATCCAAAGAGCCCCTAAGAGTAGCTACGTAAGAGGCGTAGAACTCTCGCACCAACTCCTCACTGTAGCATCCCAAACTAATAGCCATCCACCCGAGATGGTGGCGGGTGAATAGGTCATGTATCATAGGGACAATATGTAGACTCCCTGTAAGAACCCGCCGCGAGCTTGGCGTCCCTGTATATCTGGTGCGCCCCTCAAAAACACCACTGATTAGGCTAATCAGCAATCTTTGTAGGATCCTCATGTCAGAGTGCCGGAGCAAACTCCGAACTCTGGGCCTCATCAAACGAGTAATGGTGTGCAGGTGCATCCAGAACAGTGGCTCCCCGTGAATCAGAACCTGAGACAGTGGACTCATTCAACCCTATAGAGTGGGCTGACTCAGAACCGAAAGCCTCCTTGGAGCCAGACGCTCCTTCAGAACCCGAGGCAGACCTAGACAGTGTGCAGTGAGTGTGAGCTCCTCATTAGACTAGGAAGCAGTGACTACGCCCGTTGCCACCTTCTTGGGCGTCCTACGAGTGGCTCGAGCAGCAGGTGTCAAGGTCTGGGTGCCTGGGGCACATACTCGGGTTCTCTCTCATCATCGGACGAGCCAATCAAATTCAGAGATAGTGAGATGGTCTTAGACCATCCCTTGGACTATGCAATATCAAGCTTGGGGGCCATTGGTTCCTACAGAGGAGATTTAATAGTTTTATCGTAATCATCCTACACACACAAAAGAACCAAAACAAAATTTGCAACAAAAGACAAATTGAAGTGCAGAACTGGGCGACGGGCACTATCGACAGTTTGTCGATGAAAGAAGGGTCTGTCGATAGGGTCCTTCGGTGGACACTTAGCAAAATTCAGAAGTTACAGGTCCACAATACATGCAGTCAGAAACGAGGGACGTGCAACACAACCCGTTTATTAATCGACTGACCATAGTCCACTTCCGTCATTGGACACTTAGAAAAATTCAGAAAGCTTCTGGGGACAGGGTTTCAGTTAGGAACGACGAACATGCAGAACGGCCCGTCGATCAATCGACAGACCGTAGTCCATTTCCGTCGTCCCGCAGTCAAGCAAATGCCTGGTGCAGCTATCGACGGACCACATTGATGGTCCATCAATTGACCGACGGTCCGTAAATGGGGTCTCCTACTGTCGGTCAAAGAAAAGTTCTGTAGACATATTTGCATCCCGCCAATGGATAATTTCAATCATATCAAGACACACAACTTTCAATAGCAAATAGCCAACAACTTCGTTCTTCCTAGGGCTTCGATTATTCAAATTTCGATCCTAGATTCTAAGAGACTATCAAGCCCTAAGTCGGAGAACAACGAAATAAGTAAAATTGAGAGTTCATTTAGACAGTTAGCACCCCCAACCAATTCACTTTCTATCATTCTAAGGGATACGAAACCCAATTTTACCAAGTTAATCATGTAAAGTCATCCCTAAGTCAAGACCCACACACAATCTATTCATTTTTCTCATACAAAGGAATAAGAATTCATTGAGCGGATGAGAATGACATACCAGTACACTGTAGTGGAGTGAATGTATGGGTGAACATTACAACAAGAACAACAACAACCGACATGTTCGCCTTTAAACACCAACCGGAAAATGCAAGAGATGGATGGGGGATTTGGGAGACTAGGGATTTGGGAGTTTTTAAATTGTGGAGATGATGAAAAATCAGAAGGGAATATGATATGGAATGAATGTGGGAGTAAATTTGTGAATAAGGGAATAAGCGGAGGGAAACAGTTGGGGGAGAATTTGAAAAGGTGTGGGGGTAACTTAAAGGGTAATTTTCATATATAGTCGGTCGAGTCGGGTCGGTCATGGGTTCTAGGTAACTAACAATTCCCCGTCGACGGACCGTATGTCGGTCGACGGTCCATCGACTACTCCATCGATTGTTTACAAACTTAGACGACACTGAAAAATCATACCTCAGACCAACGGACACCATCGACGGTCCGTCGATGGGACGACAACCTGTAGGTTAGTCTGTTTATGAGTGCACCAGACATATATCTGCAGATTTCCTTTGGTTTGGTCACTGCACATTGAGCACCCAATAAGCAATTCTTTTTGTGTTTTTCTGGACACTTTTTATACACGGGCCCTAAACTACTCTCTAGCCAACAGTCAAAAAAATAAAAGAAAATCCACACATGACATTAAGTAAAAACTGAAAAATGCATCTATTCCTACAAAGACAAGAAAAACCTATTGTTTGCTAGAGGATACACATGAGGTTGCCTCCCAATCAGCGCTTGAGTTAACGTCGCGGCATGACGCAAGACTCTTGAATACTCAGACTTCATCAAGATTGTATGCCTTAACCACTTCATTTGCATTTTCCTCATGCCCGAGGTAGATTTTGATTCTTTGCCTATTTACTGTGAACCTTGCACCCTCCTTTTTCTCAAACTTAACCGCACCATGAGGGAACACTTGAGTGATCAAGAATGAACCAGTACATTTGGACTTGAGTTTTTCCGGAAACAAGCGCAACCTTGAATTGAACAAAAGCACCAAGTCCCAAACCGCAAATTTGCGCTTCTCAATCTTTTGGTCATGGTACTTCTTTATCTTTCTTTGTAAAGGGCTGAACTTTCATATGCCTTCAAGCGAAACTCGTAAAGCTCATTTAACACATTAAATCTCTGTTCTGCTGCTTCATTCCAATCCATATTCAGTTTCTTCATCGCCCACATGGCCTTGTGCTCCAACTCAACCGGCAAGTGACAAGCCTTCCCATATATAAGTTGGTTGGAGACAAACGTATGGGAGTCTTGTATGTTGTTCGGTAGTCCCAAAGAGCATCACCAAGCCTCCTTGACCAATTCATTCTACTAGCATTCACCGTTTTCTCTAGAATTTCCTTGATTTCTTTGTTTGACACCTCAACGCCCACTAATATGATGATAGTAAGGAGTGGCTACATTGTGGCGAACCCCATATTTCTCCAATGACCCTTTGAACAACTTATTGCAAAAGTGGGATCCCTCATCACTAATAATGGCCCTAGGGGTGCCAAATCGGGAAACTATGTTCTTTTTTAAGAACACGGTGACACTCTACCCTTCATTGTTTGCAAGTGCGATGGCTTCCACCTATTTTGATACATAATCAACCGCAACAAGAATATACTTCATCCCATGAGTACTCACAAAAGGTCCCATAAAGTCAATGCCCAATACATCAAACAACTCAATTACAAGAATGGAATTCAAAGGGAGATCTTGCCTTCTCGAAATACCTCCATCTCTTTGTCACATATCACATGCCTTGGCAAACTCAGGAGAATCTTGGTTGATGGTTGGCCAATAGTAGCCACATTGCAAAATTTTATGGGCAGTCACGATACCACTATGATTCCCACCCATAGGTGAGGAATAGCATGCCTCCAAAACACTAAGCATCTCAACTTCCCGCACACAATGGCAAATTAGGCCATCGGCACAACTCCAGTATAAGTAAGACTCATCCCAAAAAGAACTTTTTCACATCAAGTATGAACTTTTTTCTTTGATAAAAGGACAAGTCCGGTTGAACTATATCACTAGCTAAATAATTCGCAAAATCTGCGAACCATGGAATAAAGTCATGAGAAGCGGCCAATACATGCTCACCAGTGAAGGTATCATCAATTTCAGCTAATTCACCCAACTCTCGCATAGCTTCATCCTTTAATATGGACAACTGATCTGCAACTTGACTTTTAGTCCCTTTTCTATCTTTCACCTCAAAATCAAACTCTTGCAATAGTAGTACCCATCTAATCAACCTTGGTTTCGCATCCTTCTTTGCCATCAAATATCTCAAAGCAGAGTGGTCGGTATGCACTATGAATCTCGTGCCTAGGAAATAGGAGTGAAATTTTTTAAAGCAAATACCACCGCAAGAAACTCTTGTTCAATCACAATGTAGTTATTTTGTGCTTCATTTAGGGACTTACTAGCATGATGAATGGGGTGAAGGATTTTATATCTTCCTTGTCCCAATGCTACACCAAGAGCAATCCCGCTAGCATCACACATCTAATCAACCTTGGTTTCGCATCCTTCTTTGCCATCAAAATAAAATTTACATTCTTTCTCAAGTAACTTACACAGAGGATGTGCAATTTTTGAAAAATGCTTAATAAACCTCCAGTAGAATCCTGCATCCCTAAGAAAACTCCTCACACCTTTTACAGAGATGGGTGAGGAGGTCTCTGTATCACCTAATCTTTATCTCTATCAAACTCTATCCCCTTCTCTGAGATGCGATGACCCAATACAATACACTCTTTCACCATGAAGTGACATTTCTCCAAATTTAGCACAAGGTTTCACTCTTCACACCTTTTGAGAACCTGGGCCATGTGACTCAAACAATGCTCGAAGGAGTCACTAACAACTGAAAAAATCATCCATAAACACCTCAATAGTGTCCTCCACCATATCGGAGAATATTTACATCATACATCTATGCAAAGTAGCCGGTGCATTACACAACCCAAAAGGCATCCTCTTGAACGCATAAGTTCCATACGGGCAAGTGAAAGTGGTTTTATCTTGGTCCTCCGGTGCAATAAAGATTTTATTGTAACCATAATAACCATCAAGAAAACAATCCCACTCTTTTCCTCCAAGCCTATCTAACATCTGATCCATGAAGGGCATAGGAAAATGGTCTTTCTCAGTCCATGCATTCAACTTTCGGTAATCCATACAAACTCTCCATCCGGTCACCGACCTCATTGGAAAAAACTCATTCTTCTCATTAGAGACCACAGTCATTCCCCCCTTTTGGGCACACACTGAACAGGGCATATGATTTCGGCATCCAACCACTTAATAATCTCCTTCTTCACTACCTCTTGCATAGATGGATTTAACCGTCCTTAATGCTTAATACAAGGCTTATGATCGGGTATAAGTTGGATTGTGTAAACAAATACCAGGTGGAATCCCAATAATGTCTGCTATAGTCCAACCAATAGCTCGTTTGAACCTTTTTAACACCTCTATAAGACACTCTACTTTCTCCAATTCAAATCAATGCAATGATTACCGGCAGAGTGTCATCATTTCCCAAGAATACATACCTCAGATCAGATGGTGGAGCATTAAGCTGTAATTTTGAGGCCTCCTCAATAGATGGTTACGCGGGTGGGGACTCGCGATTCTTCATATCTAACTACAATTTCTTTGATTTGAATCGTACTTCCCCTCGATCAAGTGCCGCAACCAATGACCCATACTTGTTAGTACCATCACTCTCAAAATTCATGATCAGTGCCGCTAGTGCCTCAACGCCGAGGCGTTCTTCTATTTGTACTTAAGACGTACTCTGAACCATGTACGATATAGAAGATACTATTTGGATCTCACCACTCTAATTCATGGACCTACAAATGTTTAAAGTTTTTTCTTCATTGTTCAACCTAAACATTATCTTCCCTTTTTCCATGTCAACCAAGGCACAACCGGTAGCAAGGAATGGCCTCCCAAGAATAATAGGCACCTCAAAATCCACCTCACAGTCAAGAATCACAAAATAGGCAGGAAATATAAATGACTCAACCTTCACCAATACATTATGGAGAATCCCAATAGGCCTCTTCACTGTTCAATCGGCCATATGTAACCACATCGCAGTGGGATTTGGGTCACCCAAACCCAACGTCTTGTAAATAGAGAGAGGCGTGAGATTTATGCTTGCGCTAAGATCACATAATTCTTTTGCAAAGTTTAACAACCCGATGGTACATGGAATAGTAATAGCGCCAAAATCTTCTTTCTTTTGCACAAGAGACCTTATAGCAATAGCACTACAATGTTGCATCCGATCATCATCCTCAAAACTTACTGATCTCTTCTAAGTAACCATATCTTTCATAAACTTGGCATAACCCGGCATTTCTTCAAGAGGTTTTATCAAAGGGACATTGATGGAAAGTTGTTTAAACATAGTAATAAAACCCCGGCATTTACCATTCTCTGTCTTTTTCACCAACCTTTGTTGGAATGGTGGTGGTGGTAGGGGAACAGGGGTCACTTTTGGGGGTATCTCAGATTATTTCCCCGATTTGTCTATCAACTCACCACTAACTTCCACTACCTCATCATCTCTTCTCACCTCAACTTCTACGCTTGACGGCATAGGTAAATCAACGGTTTGCTTACCCACTCGAGTAGTTACTACCATGCAATGTCCAATATTTTTCAAATTTTTGACAGTATTGTTCGGAAGAGTACCTAGTTGATGTGGGTTCACAATATAAGACAATTGTGCCATTTGCAACTCAAGATGCTTGTTTGAGATTGCATGTGCATCCAACTTTTGCCCAATATTAGCTAAATCACCTCTTAACTCTTTGGCGTGCTCATCACTAGCATTAAAACTTCTCATCATCTTTTCCAACATGTCCTCAAGTCGCGCCATACTACCTCCACCATCCCTAGGAGCAACTTCCCAATTTTGAGGTGTAACATAGGACCCACTCTTATCATTTCTATTACCATAGTTACCCCGGTTGAAGTTGTTGTCACGGTTGTAATTTCTATATCAACCATAATGACCCTCTCGGTTGTAATTCCCATAGTTCCGACCTTGATTTCCTTGACCTTGGCGTCAATTCTCATGATTGGAGCCTTGGGTGTTTGGTCGGAAACCCCCCGTCTGCTCATTCAATGCATAAGAATCCTCTTCATAGTAAAATTCATCTGGTGGCGGTGGTGGTTTACTCAAATAATTCACCGCATTCACTTTTTCTACACACCCAGTGACATGTTTCAATACCAACCCAAGCTTAGTTCTCATTTGAGTCACCTCTTCACAAATCTCATCTGCGGCCGGGTTGTGTGTAGCTTTTACTGCAAAGGTGTTTCTCCTAGTGTCCGGTCCTAATGCTCAGAGCCTTATTATTTTGGGAAATTTTCTCCAACTTTTCTGTGATCTCTGCATATGTGCACTCACCATAAGAACCACCCGCAATAGTATCTAGTATTGACTTATTGATATCATCTTGCCCCAGATAGAAGTACTCTTTCAATGATTCATCATCAATGCAGTGGTTTGGGACACCTCTCACAAATGAGGTGAACATATCCCAAGAATTACTTAACGACTCCCCAGGAAATGCCACAAAGTTGTTCACTCTATATTTGTGGTTGAGCTTTTTAGAAACCGGGTAATACCGTGCTAGAAACACATCCCTCAACTACTCCCAAGTATAAATTGAGTTATAGGGAAACTCAGTAAGCAATATTACGGCCTCTCCCGTCAATGAGAGAGGGAACACCCTTAATCCGATGACATCCATGTCTAAGTCTGGCCTCCCTACACAAAGTTTACACACCAATCTCAGTTTGGAAATGTGTGCATGTGGATCCTCAGATGGTAGCCACGAAAACAAACCTCTAGCGGTGATAATCTGCATTAAGCTACTAGTTACCATAAATGTATGACACTGTAGTAGAGGAGGTAGGATAAGAGGCCCATCTGAATCTGTACTGTTAACATTGCCCCTATAATACTCTTGAGGACGTGGGGCGGGAGGTTACCTCCTCAAAGCACCATCACCAGGGTTCTCCACAATCACTTTGTTGTGATAATCAACCGGCAGAGGAAGTTGACGGTTGATCCCATCACAAATATTAATAGGATTGTGAGGATCGTTCATTCTTCGAAGTATACAGTTCAATTCTAGATCAAATGGAAGTATTGGTTCTTCTGGACTCCATGTACTTGGCATATACTATAGCTAGACCTTAAAGAGATAAAAACAAAGAGAAAACGTAAAATTAGGAAATAGTTGAATAAACTTCAGTAATTGCTCTAAAAGTTAATCTAAAAGCCACTTTCTCCGGCAGCGGCGCCCAAATTTGATACGCTCAAATTATACTTCCCTAAATAAGTATAAACTATCGTATCAAGTAGAGAACCCAATTATCATGTTGGGGTCAATCCCATGAGGAAAATGGTTTAGACTTAACTTTAGTCTACGATTACATCTATTTAGTCAAGTCCTTTCCAAAAACAGTTAATAATAACGGGGAGGGGGGTTGCGAAAAAAAATGTTCAATTATTTCAAAGTAAAGCAAGTGGCAAGAATAAAACTTTGGTGTTTATCAAGTGATGAGAAAACCATGGTGTAACTGTTCCCCATAGGTTCATAACGCGGTAATCCTAGCTATGACAATTCTTTCCTAGTGTCTTGCATGCAAAGTGATAAGTTTTGTATCTATAAATCCTTTGTCCCGCATTTATGAATTTCACCCCGTACCTTTGTCCGGCTACATGTGTGTTAGTTACTAAACCTTACCTTTACCTCATATTACCAATCATATTCGATGTATGTCTTAGTAACTACTTCGCACAAATTGAAACTAGCCTATTAGATATTGTCTACTAAATCTATGTTGACAATTCTTTTCCTATTAACTACCCCTTGGTTCGGCAAGTAGAAATAGGAATAGTTCTAATGCGTGCACTTCTGAAAAAAAACTTCTAAACGAAAGAATTATCAATAAATGCAAGAATATTCTAGAATTGTAATTTAGCTAGTTTTACCTCGTTACTAAACCATGGTTCCCACAACCCTAGTTGTGGATTTAGTAACCATGCCTAGAAGAACACAACTCATATTTGATGAATAATAAATGATGAACTTACTTGAACAAGATTGAAGAAAATCCATAATTATACTTGAAATAACAAAATTCACTTGAGAATCGATTCCAGAAATTTGAATGAATTCCCTAATTCCAAAGTCAAGTCTCTAATAACAAAAGTATGAAAAATGATAAAGTCTAACCCCGAAAATGAGGTATTTTACCCTATTTATAATAATAAAGTCCTAAATAAAAATGGAGTTCAAAATAAGGAAAGTTTGTCCCAATATGAGTCTTCAATCAACGACTCCACAGACGGTCCATCGATGGAACGACGGACCGTCGACTTTCTTCATCGGTCCATACTTAGCATCTTCTTCAAGCCTCCAAATTGCACATTCTCTGATTCGATCGAATGACCAACAACACGGTCCGTCGATGCACTTATGGTCTGTCGGTGCATATCATTCTTCCATGCTTAGCTTTTCTCCAACACCTGGTACTGGGGCAGTCTCTGATCACGTCGACGACTTGCCATCACGGTCCGTCGATCAGTCAACGGACCATCGATCCTTCTGTAGCACCACACTTGTTCTGAATTCCCCGAGATACTTCCATATGCTCGAACCTTTAGTCGACGGTCACCACCTACGATCTATCGATGAGACGGCGGGCCATCGATGGCTTCATGGGTCATTTCTGCACAGTTTTTTGCATTTCCATTTTGGATAAATTTTCTCCAAAACACAAATTAAAAAAATTAAAAATACTTCAAAAAGGACCTAGGCACACACAAAACTTAAGGTAAACGCATCTAAAGTCTGTGAAACCACGGTACATCAAGTAGCTCTTGAAAGGGAATTCTAGGAAGGTGTTCTTATATATATCATTATGTTTATGTTTCTTATGCATGACATTGTAGTGCCCTATACTTGTTGTGATTCAAATCATGGTATAATTGCTAATGAGTCTATATGATCTTGTTTTACCTTAGAAGCATAATGTTAGTGTTATTGACCATATGATGAAGGTCTTGATTGGCTTGTATGAAGTTTTCTATACTTTGGTTTTGTATGTATAAAGTAAATGGTATGCTTGTGGTCTCTTATGAGTTTACTATGTATGTGTGAGGTTATGGGATTTGATTGGGGTTATGAGTAAGGGCTCATGATTTTAAGTGAAGTGAAGTCTAAATATGCTATTGATAGACTAATTCCTCTTATAATGATATTATTAAGTCTTCACTTGAAGTTTGTCTTGTGGTAAGTCATTCTATGTGGTCCATTAAGTGTTGGGTCAAATGTGAGTTATATGCCTTATTATATGGAATGGTCTTATCAATGCATGTGTTGTATTAATGAAAGTTAATGTATGATTTTCTTTTTAACGTTAAGGTGATGCTTGAGTGTTGACATTGTAATAGGAAGTCAAGGATGTAACACTTCGATAATCCAAGACGCGTTCTAGAGACTTAAATAAGTGTCATGAGGTTTATACACTGCTTTAATGTTCATTTTAATGAATATAAGTCATTTCGGAAGTCTAGAAACCAAAAGATCTAAGAACATCGATGACGTCCGGAAAGTAGTTCAAGGATGTACTAGCGTGCCTTAGCCTAATTGACTAACTCTTAGGAGTCGGAAAATGATGAAAATTGGTGAAGGGTGTCTAAATGTGTGTATGATGATTGATAGTTGAAACGTCCGGGCACGACTCCCCAAGGACCAACCAAGGGCCCTTGAGGAGGACCCTTGTAATTGGAGTAAAAAAATATTTGGGCAGTGTGCACCCATGAGAGGGCAACAACAGAACGTGGGTTGATCAACGACGCGTCGATGCCAACCGTCGACCAACACTTTGATAAATCACATAAAGGCCTCATTTACATAGTCTCTGACAAAGACTACGGATGTGCAACAAGGAGGGAGGGCCTGTCCGTTGATGGACCAACGATGTGCCGATCGTGGTCTTGTCGATGGGGCATGTAATTCATCCACATTTTAATGTTAGTTTTAACTAATTAATATAGTGGTTTGGTGGTTAGTTAGGGATTAAATTAAGCCTAATTAACATAATTAATCCCCCATTGAAATACCCCAACCCCATTAGTTTAATTACAACTCTCAAAACAAAGTTCTCTTACTTCTCTTCTTTATCTCTCTATTGGAAGACACCATTGAAGACAAGGCTAGGTGAAGGTTTTGGGTACTTTAAAGGGTATATTTCACCATCAATTCTTCATCAAACATTTAGGTACGGGATCTAATTCACCTTTGAGACCTCTTTCCTCAAAGTGTTCCTTCAAGTATTTTCAAAAGTTGAGTTTTCATGTGGGTCTTTCTCAATCACGAAATAAATGTTATGAATTATTGTGTTTATGATTTCTTCTGAATAGTCTGAATATATTAATATGTATTCTAGATTAATTATGGTGTATCGTGATGGTTTGGTCTAATTTTTAGAACATGACCCTTAACTCTAGGTTTGATGTTGATAGGAATTGGGTTGTATTTGGTTCAATTGACTTTGTTATTGGTTTAATTAATCGTAGATGATTTTTTTACACTAATTGTGAACAAATTAGGGTGATTTGTAGTCTTTCATGCTAGTTCTTCAGAAGATGATCTAGGTTATGAAGTAAGTTGTGAATAAACATGAGTATCTTGTCTTAAGTTATAATCTAGTATTGAATTGTGATGTAGTGATTCTTATAGTCTTGTTACCATGACTGGTTATTGAATTATGATTATGTTATGACCTAATTGGGTTGAATTAAGGGTTTATGGTAAGACCTTGGTGATGAATTATGAAAGAGACTTGGTAAGTCTTATGATCCCTATTCTTTACTTTAAATTATGATTATGTGTGATTAAATCGTGATGTGTTGTACTTGGAGTATGCCTTGTAATTAATATTTATTGGGTTGGTATGATGTTGAATTGAAATTTTTTGACTATGGTTGTGAGGTTGATTAGTATGTAAATGTTATAAGGAGGGTGATGACTACCAACGTTCCTCATTATGAATGAATATGAAAATGTGCTAATGTCACTTATATGAATAGAGATTAAAGGATAATACTAAAGCAATTCTTATTGAGCTATGATAATGATGATTATACAAGGGATGGACCCCATGACCTACAATAAGCTATGATGATTAATAAAGACATTAAAGACATTTAAATAAGAGGACTTAGTTTACACTGAGTAAACTTGACAATTGGAGGTGATGAATTTCAATAGAGGACGATTCACCCTATAGTTATACATGTTGTGTTGACTCCCCAATGAGGGATACTCACCCAATAGATTCCCATGTAATAAGGCCCCAATTTCCAAGTATTATGTAGAAGGATTATACCTATCTCTTAGTTCTAGAACTATGTTGCCCCCATAGGAAGACTAGCTAGTGGATCCACCTAGAAAGCTACGTATATGTTTGGTTTTACTTTGGCCGGTAGACTACCTTCAATCTGTGAAAGTTTTTACAACACCGCATTCAACACTTATCTCCTCTGGTCTATGTTAGTTAAGGCAAGTCTTCCCCAAACTAAAAGGAAGAAATGAAGTATAAACTAACCAGGGTGACTTGAGAGGTTTGACTTAGCCTAGGTAGGGGATTGGGAGTCTACCTACGTCATGCACTAGTTCGTCTTGAAGGATGATTTAGAAGGTTGATATTATTTATGTATATAATATTGAATGCAAAATATTATAATATGATGACTTTACATCAAAATGATATTATATGGTGATTGACATTCTTATGAACTTTTAATTGGTCTATGTTTTTAAAAGTATGATCTTCTGTATCCTTACAGGTTATGTTATGTGAACTTGAATATTAGTCATAGTTCTTATGGGTAACTTTATTTAGTAAGGTTATGGGGCTTTGCTTGGTCATTGCACTTGTTGGCTTGAAACGGATTCATGAGTAGTAGTCTTGTTTTTTTATAATATGGTGAACTCTTATCCATGCTTGTGATGTAATTACTTTGTAATAGGGTTGTATAAGACTATGTATTAAATAATGTTGACAAACATGATACTTGATTTGAATTGATGATTATGTCTTGTACATTGGTATGTTTTGCTTGATTGTTCATAAGGCTTTCAAAGAATAAAGTAGCATGTTTTAATGAAAAGTCCCTTTTAGCATGATTTGATCTTATATGCGTATATGGTCTCATACTTAGTACAAATGGTGTACTAACCCCATTTTCTCCCCATTTCCCAAACATTCATGGTTCTAGTCATTGAGGTCTCTTTGAGCTACTTTGAACAAGGATTGGACTTTCTCATTCATCCAAGTGGGTAAGTCCTCACTTTCCTAGGGTGATGTCGATATCGAGCTTATGAAGTTGTTTTAGTTTTAAAACTATTATGTTCTATCTCCTTTCATTTGAGTACGGATTGTATAAAGCGTATATGTGGCTCTCATTACATTGATGATTGGGCTATACCCAATATGCTAATGTTGTTAGATGGTTATGAGATGAGACAATCTTTTACGACAATGTTCTAGCTTTTATATACTTATGAGCAATAAAAGTAGAAGACTAAATAATCTACCTATACGAAGGGTCTACGTATACTCGATATTTATGTTATGTGTATGTAGAGGTCTATGTAAACCTCCAAGAAGAAATAATGAAAAGTTTTAAATTTTCTGTGTTTTTGACCTATGAATGTAATGATGTAAACTTAGAGGCTAGTCTTAGTCCTCAAAGAGGACGACGACGCCGATTACGCCTAGGGGGTAAACCCGGATATGACAAAGGAGTTAAAGTAAAATGAGGATACCATAAAGGGAAAAAAGGTTATTGCAAAGTGAGGTTACTGTAAAGTGATTTTAATTGTGCCTAAAATGCAATGTATGGCTGCATGTGATGTTGTGACTGTTGTATATGCCTAAATGAAGTATGTGAACTATATTATGCTTAAGGTATTCAAGTTTTATGAAGTTATTATAAAAAGGCATGATGCATGGTTTCAAAGTAAAATATCCCTTTTTAAGTGCTTGTTTTTGCATGGTTTCCATATTTAGTGCATTCTTGTACCAACACCATTCTTATTTACATTTTTACACAAATTGTAGGTTAAGGATGCTTAAAGTATGTCTCTAAGGTGAAGGGCTTGATATATGTTTTCCAAACTCAAGGAAAGACATCCTTAAGTTCAAGGATTTCCTATGTCATTGTTTCAAAAAAATCTTGTAATAGCTTAGTTATGATTTATGCTGAAAGGGTCGTCACCCTATTGTACTATAATGATGTTGAATATAAGATGGAAAAGAAACTTAGAGTCTTTAACTATGTATTATGATATTATATATAATGCCAATGATGCTCTAGCATATGATATGCTATGAAAGTTTTAAATTTTCTGCTAAATTTACCTATGACAATGTGATGAATGATAACTATGGGCTTGCATAAGACCTCTGAGAGGTCAAGTACGCCGTGTTACTTATAGGGGGTGCTCACCGGTCATGACAAGCGTGGCATAAGAGCATGAGGTAATAAAAGTGGTTTTAGGGTCCAAAGTATCATATTGCCATGTTGAGTAGAGTCTCGTTAATCGATGGTGAGTCGCGACACATCTATGAGTGAGAGACTATTGGACGATAAAGTTTCCCTTCTTCAATATTATCATGTTGTTCCATAGAACTTAACTCTATAAGATCTCTCTTATGTTTTCTTTTCTGGTGTTCTTTTAGATGTTATTGCTTGGATAAGATGGTATTTCTACACTTGAGGCAGAAAATGTGATTTATATTGCTTATCTTGGTTTTATGGTTTAATGAGTATATGTGAAGGTGAACCTTGATATACGTTGATGTGATGCCATTATGGCTATGTATGTTATTTAGGTGAAATGACATGTTGTGTGAAGGTTTATGTTCTGATATGGTTAAAGCTTGTTAAAGAAGTTGTTATAGTTGAATTGAGCTTCCTTTGTAAAAGGGAATGTTGGTAAATTGTTTTGTATGATGATAGTCGAATGATGTGGTTTAGGGTACAAATGCTTTGAAGAAGTATGGTAAATAGCTAAACATGCATGTTGCCTTTGTATATGATTAGTGGTTCAATGTTGCCCTTTGTGTATGTGTGATGCCTCATAATTACCTAGTATGGATTGGAGTCCTTTATATAGGGTTGATCCTAGAATTGAAGTGTCACGACAGGGGAGCACTCCCTAGAAGTAACATGGAGTACTTAACCTGTCGGAGGTCTTATACAAGCCCATATTTAACTTCATCGCATTGTCATAATAAATTTAGCGAAAAATTTTAAACTTTTCATAGCACATCAAATAGTAGAAAGATCACTTCATATATACATACATATATATATAAAGTCATACTACATATTTAGACTCTTAGGAAATATCTAAGATATTACATATACTTTGAATGAAACATAATATAGGAAATCTTTGAAACATAAGGATCCCTTTTCTTGAACTTGGGGAAGAAATCCAAGCCCTTCACTTTAACAGACATCCTCTAGTCACCACCACCTACACTTTGTGTAAAAAGATGATGAAGAATGGTATTAGTACAAGAATGCACAAAGATTGACAACTATGCAAAAACATGCATTTAAAGAGGACATTTTACTTTGAAATCATGCAATATGATTTCTGAAAATATCTACATAAACATTGGCACAATTAAACAATACAATTCACACACTTCATATAAGCATAGACACTACTCTTGTCAACACACCAAGTTACATATATTGCTTTTAAAGAACATCAACCATGTTCATAACATTATCTTCGTTTACCTAACTCATTACCCCTAAGTAACCCTTTAGTGATACTTAGTGCAAATCATTATAGTGTCCCATTCCACAAACAACAGTCAACCATCACCTTAAGTCCACCAAGGCTAACACTCACATAACCTTATTTAGCTTAAAGCATACATATTCATATAACATAACATAATATGAGACTCACACTTCACATATGACCCAACACACTTCATGGACCACATAGATGACTCATTTTAAGATCACATGCAAGTCAACACTACCAATGACATCATTATAGGCAATAGTCAACAATAACATACTTGGACTTCAATTCATAAGGACAACAAAAGACCTTACTCACAATCCCGCTGTTAAGCCTACTAGTAAAATTTAAATATGAAGCCCCATAACCTCACACATACTAAGTAGACTCACAAAGAGTCTACAAGCCTACCATTCATTCCATACATCAACAAGACAAGTATAGAATACTTCATACATATCGAATAAGACCTCATAATATAGTCAACAAGACCAACATTATGCATACAAGGTAAGACCATACGATATGGACTCATTAGGACTCATACCATGCATTTCATCCCAACAAGTAGAGGACACTACGATGTCATGCATAAGAAACATAAAAATGATCATATACATTAAAACACCTTCCTAGAACTCCCTTAAAGAGCTACTTGTGAAATGCATAGGTAAAGTCTCCTACCCTCACCTACACTAAGAAACTTTCCTTAGTTTATCCTAGTTAGGGTCCTTACTTTACTTCCATTGCCCATTTCAGTTTAGGGAAACTATATAATAAACCGACACTAAGACCATGGGTGATAAACATGGAATTTGGTGTTGTAGAACCTTACACCAAGGAAAGGTGCTCTACCTTGCCAAAGTAGAATATTAACATCATGCTAGCATATCAGGTGATATCACTTGCTAGATCCTATAGGGCCAACATAGTTTATGGAACTTGGAGGCATATATGGAAAAACTCTTTAGGCCAAAGGGGAATTGTAATGATACACCTCGTGAGAATTATGGTGAGCCTACCTTCCTAGATTGGGAAGGGACACCCCTGAACTTCTAGTTCACTCGTTGCTAAGTTAAGATCCATTTATTAAAAAGCCATTATTATTATTACTTTATAAGATTAGGCTTTAGGAGATTGGCTCCCCATATCCTTAGCTCATAGGTCATAGATGAGAGTTCATCAACCTAATTCATGTAAGAAGACCTTTCACAAGGACATAACACATTCAAGCACCATCTAGTTTAGGATACCCTTGAGATTACCTTCCAATAGCCCCTTTATTGACTAGATCATCATGCATGCATAATGGACATGTTTCATCTGTGTGTGTGTGTACATATATGTGAGCAAATCTTTCACATAAACACCCTTAGACCACACATATGCATACTTCATTTCATTCATGCATAAGACATGTTCTTAGCTTAATCATGCATTCATATTCATGTACATAGATCACAACCTAGAATTATCCTATCAAGGCACACATGTACAAGGCATAGACAAGGTCTCATACCCTTGTCCATACTAGTACACCTGTCAAGTCATCCTAGTTAAGGGATACATATCATGCTTTGTAGACATACACTATACATGCATAGTAGTAGACATAAGTGCATATGAAAATATTCTATCATTAGACACCATGAACCTATACTACTTGTAAACATGCATGAGGTGTAAGTGTGTATACATTGGTCAACATGATCATACGATAGCTCTCAACAACACAATGAGGCAGCCATTCTCTTAGATCACATTGCACATTCAAGTCCCTTAAACCATTTACAACTCACATATGGAGTAATAGGAACTACACACCATACACAACCACATTACAACATAAGAGACAAGAGATCTTCGTTGCTTGAATCAAAGACTCCCAATCATGCTTAAGACCACACACTCATGTCGAGGTTCATAGGTAGGGGTCATGAAACACAAGAGTAACAATCATCAATAGATCTAAACCATTTCAAGCGTATAGACCCTTACCAATAACATCTTCATTCATATATTGAAAGAATCATCAATATAACCTAGATCATGAACTAGCATTGGAGACTACTCATAATACTTCACATTGTGTGATCATCATAACCACACTTTCAAGATACAATTTCCTTAAAGGACATGACTACATCACATATAAAATGAAAAGGAAGTAGACACCTCCACCTTAAGTGGACCATAACACACAATGCTATACAAAGCCAAGCATCGACCAATTCTATAGAAAAGTAGAAAGAATAGAGCAAACGTACAATTCCTCAAAGCTTTGATCATCATTGATCAATTCCCAAAATTCAACATCATACATGTATAAAACAGTAGCTAAAGGTACCATTACATAAACGAAATCATATTTCAAACATCATGGTTTAAAGATCACATTAGGTACACTACTTCATCAAGTCTATAGAAAGTAGAGAAATATAGATCAATTTATCCATTCCCTAAACCTTGATAATCATTGACCACTCATGAAAAATACATATTCAATCACATGAATAACAATAGTGATAGGCAATTCAACAAAATTGAAACATAATTCAATTAAGATAGAGTAAAGATCACAAGACCCAAAATATTGGCCAATTTAAGAAATTAGGGAGATCATGGATTCTTCATGTAATGGTATTTAAATTCGTCTTAAAATCATTTATTAATTATAAATTCATCATTAGTATACTTTTGAAATCAACTTGACAATGAACTTATGGCTATATTGAAAGATAGCAATTTCGATCATGGATCGCATTTGAAAAACATTTGAAGGAACTCCTAAGATGAATGGATAACTAAGGATGAAGGATTAGCATACCTTTCTACATAAGAAGCCCACGAAACGTTGAGTAAGAAACCATGAAAATCAGTCCCTAGCTTGGACCTTGAGTTTTCCCTCCACTGGAGGTTTGAGCAGATTAGGATGAGAAAAGAGATTTGGGATTTTTAATTCTTAATGGGTTTTTGGGTTTTAGTTTTGGAAAGGGGTTAAATAAGTCATAAAAACAATTTATAGCCGTATCCCCAAGTTACCAAAACACCCCCATACTTATTGGAACTTTAAGACATGTCAAACTTTGTCTTTGAAATGACGCAACCGGATCTGGCAAGTGGTTGTGCGTTGCGGGGAACCCTCTGGTCATGCCCCAAAATAATTTTTGAGACAGTGAACCTCGTGATGGGTGCGCATCGCACAGGGACACTCACTGCCAGGAGTACGACGCAGGGCAGTCACCAATCTTGCTGCTGCATCCTGCCTTGGGCAGCCTCCTTGTACAATGTTTGGGTCCTCCTTGTGGGCCCTTAAGTTGGTCCTCGGGGAGTCGTACCCGGATATTTTGATCCTTAACATTTATATTTGATGTACCGTGGTTTCACTGTATTTTTAATGCGTTTTCCTTAAGTTTAGTGTGTGTCCAAAAGCCTTTTTGTATTGATTTTTATGTAAGTTTCTCATTATTTGCAGGAAATGTGTCCAAAGATGAACACAGAAGTTTTTGAGCAAGAAATCAGAAGAGACCACCTACAGAGCTTATGACTGTTCGTCGAGTCTGTTACTATCCGTAGGTGGCATCGTAGTGAGGAGAGAAGCTGCTGAAGGAAAATGGGGAAGTTTGAACTAGTGTGGGATTACAGAAGTTCATGACGGACCGTCATAGCCACGACGGTCTGTCCTGCTGGTTCGTCGTAATGATCAGAGAGTAGTCCCAGTACCCAAATTCCAAGAAGTTAAAGTATTAAGGAACAGAGACCCTCGATGGACCGTCGTGCTTGAAACGGTCCGTCATGCCTATTCGTTGAGGGTAATGAAGAAAGTAGAAGAAGAATTTTTGAAGTATGAGACGACGAAGGACATTACGGCCCGTCGTGACCACTACGGTCCATCACGAGGTCCGTCGACTCAGACGCGTTTTGACAGATTTTCAATAATTAGAATCCTGCTTTTATTAGGTTTTTGTTTTTATTATAAATTGTTCGAAAAACCTCATTTTTGGGGTTAGACTTTTGGTTAGACGGTTAGACTTTTCGATAATCTTTAGTTCTCTTGTTCAAGTATTCAAGGATTAATTTCATTAATTTATACACTTTTTCTGGAATTGATTGTTGGTGCTTTTGTTGATTAATCCAGTGAATTTTTGGATTTTATTCTTTCTCATCAAAATAAGTCATGAATTATTATATTAAATATATGAATAGTGTGATTATGACCATGCGTAACTAAACTCCATAACTTGGGTTGTGGGAACCATGGGTGAATAATGAGGTAAAATCTAACTAAAATAGCATTTCTAGAATGGTGTCTTACATGTATTGATAATTCTTTCATTTAGAAGTCTTTTTAACGGATGGCCAACGTTAGAACTCGCCTTAATCGTACTTGCCGGACCAAGGAGGTAGATAATAGTAAAAGAATTATCAACATAGATTTAGTGTACACTATCTAATAAGCTAGTGTTCGTTGGTACGAGGTACTAACTTAGTGAAATATGGAATGCAATTCTTAATGTGAGGTAAAGGTAAGGGTTAGTATAGCAACACACGTAGCCGGACCAAGGTGTAGAGTGAAATTTTCTAGATGTCGGACCAAGGATTTAGAGCTACATAACTTATCACATTACATGCAAGATACTAGGAAAGAATTGTTATAGTTAGAATTATCAAGTTAGGAACCTATGGGGAACACTTAAGCCCTAGTTACTCTTATTAATTGATTAAGCTCCGAGATTTAAATCTTTTAGTTGGTTACTTTAATTTAGTTAATTATTTTCATTAATTTAGATTAAAAATCCTTTTCTGTTTTTTGTTTTCTAAGGAATTAGTTGACTAAATAATAGTAATAATAGAATAAAGTTAAGTTTGAACTATTTTCCTCGTGGGATCGACCCCAACCTCATTAGTTGGGTTCTTTACTTGATACGACCACTGTACTTCTTATTTGTGAAGTAAGTTTGAGCGTATCAAATGGCGCCACTTCTAAAGGAAAGTAGCTTTTAGATTAGCTTAAACTTATGACTAAAGTTTAGTCAATATATTCTTGATTTTACTTTTCTATTGTTTTTTATTCTTGCAGAACTAACTTCCTTGTATGCCAAATACATGGAGAGGAAGAGAACCCTTGTTTCCCTACGACCACGAATTAGAGCATACACTATGCAATATGAATAGAAACTTGGGTATTAATGATGATGATCCAAACCAGAACATCCCAGCTCCAGTTTATGATCATAGTCAGTTATTACCCGATGATCCTGGTGAAAATCAACAAAGGGGACAAAATCCCGCTCCACGTCCTCAAGAATACTACAGAGGTTATGAAAATATTGCAGACTCTGATGGGCCACTTGTCTTGCCCCCTCTACCACAAGGCCACACCTTTGTGGTAACGAGTGGTCTGATGCAAATGCTCACTTCTAGAGGTTTGTTTTCATGGCTACCTTCTGAGGACCCACATGCCCATATATCTAAGGTGAGGGCAGTGTGTAAAAGATGTGTAGGGAGGCCTTATTTGAATTTTGATGTAATAGGGCTAAGAGTATTTTTTCTCTCACTGACGGGAGAGACTGCTATTTGGTTCACTGAGCTTCCTCATAACTCAATTTTCACTTGGAACCAACTAAGGGACGTTTTCTTAGTACATTACTACCCTGTCTCCAAGAAACTAAATCACAAAGACAGAGTGAACAACTTTGTGGCACTACAAGGAGAGTCAGTTACCAGTTCTTGGGATAGATTCACTTCATTTTTAAGAAGTGTCCCCAATAACCGCATAGATGATGAGTCACTAAAGGAATACTTCTATTGGGGACATGATGATAATAATAAAGCGGTATTGGATACTATAGCGGGTGGTTCTTATGGGGAGTGTCCTTATGCCAAGATTGCCGAAAATTTAGAGAAAATCTCCCGGAATAATAATGCTTGGAGTACTAGGAAGTCAGATACTGGAAGAAATACCTTCGCATTGCAATCCACACACAACCCAGCCACAGATGAGATTCGTAAAAGAGATGGCTCAGATGAGAACTGAGCTTGGGTTTGTATTAAAACATGTCACTGGGGTGCAGAAAAGATAAATGCATTGAAATACTTGTTTAAACCACCACCACCAGATGATGAATATTATTATGAAGAGGATTCCTATGCGGTAAATGATATGACGGGAGGTTTCCGACCGAATGCCCAAGGCTCAAATCAGGAGAATTGGCGCAAAGGTCAAGGAAACCAAGGTCGGAACTATAGTAACTATAACCATGAGGGTAATTATGTCTGAGATGGAAATTACAACCGCGACAACAACTTCAACAGGGGTAACTATGGTAACAAAAATGATAGGAATGGGCCCTATGTTCCTCCTCAAAATCGTGAAGTATCTACTTGAGATGGTGGAGGTAGTATGGCGCGAGTTGAGTATATGTTGCACAAAATGATGAGGAGGTTCGATGCTACTGATGAGCACAATAAAGAGTTAAGGAGTGTTTAAGCGGGTATTAGGAAGTAAGTCGATACACATGCAATATCGATTAAGCAGCTTGAGTTTTAAATGGACCAATTATATGACTGTGAACACACGCCAACCGGGCACTCTTCCTAGCAACACTGTCCAAAATCCGAAAAAGGATTGACACTGTATGGAAATCACTACTCGAGGTGGTAAGCAAACCATTGACCCACTTATGTCGTCTAATGACGAAAAGGTGGTAAAAGATAATGATAAACTTGTAGAGGTTAGTGGTGAAGTAGAAGATAACACTAGAAAAGATGATGAAGTGCCTAAAAAGGTAACTCCCATGCCTAGACCACCACCACCCTTTCCTCAAATATTAGTGAAAAAGACCGAGGATGGTAAATATAGGCATTTTATAACAATGTTGAAGCATCTTTTTATCAATGTCCATTTGGTAGAAGCTCTAGAACAAATGTCCGGTTATGCCAAGTTTATGAAAGATATGGTTACAAAGAAAAGATCGGTCACTTTTGAGGATGATGATAGAATGCAGCATTGTAGTGCTATTGCTACAAGATCTCTGGTACAAAAGAAAGAAGATCCGGGTGCGTCACTATTTCTTGTACAATCGGGTTATTACATTTTGAGAAAGCATTATGTGATCTTGGTGCAAGCATAAATCTCATGCCCCTCTCGATTTACAAGAAGTTGGGTTTGGGTGATCCAAATCCCACTGCGATGTGGTTACTGATGGCTGATCAAACAGTAAAAATTCCACGATATGGTAGTAAAAGTGGAGTCGTTCATATTTCCGGTAGATTTTTTTATTCTTGATTATGAAGTCGATTTTGAAGTGCCTATTATTCTTGGGAGGTCATTCCTTGCTACGGGTAGAGCCTTAGTTGATATGGAAAAGGGGCAAATAAAATTCGGTTGAACAATCAAGAAGTAACCTTCAATATCTGTAGGTCCATTAGGCAGAGTGGTGAGATCCAATCAGTATCTGCTATTTCCTACAAAGTTGGTGAGTCATCTGAGACACAAATAGAAAAAAGTCTAAGTGTAGAAGCATTAGCGACAGTGATAATGAATTTTGATAATGATTGCATTGAAGAGTATGAGTCATTAGTCGCGGCTCTTGATCGAGGTGATGTTCGGTTTAAATTGAATAAATATGAGTTAGACATGAAGAATCGCGAGTCTCCACCCGCGAAACCATCTATAAAGGAGGCTCCAAAGTTAGAACTAAAAGCTCTTCCACCTCATCTCATGTATGAATTATTAGGAAATGGTGAAACTTTGTCGGTAATCATTGCATCAGATCTGAATGAACAACAAGTTGAGAGTTTGGTGAAAGTGCTAAAAAGGTTCAAAAGAGCTATTGGGTGGACTATTGCGGACATTATTGGGATCCCTCCTGGTATTTGTTCGCATAAAATCCAACTCATGCCCGATCATAAGCCATGTATTGAGCACCAGAGACGCTTAAATCCACCTATGCAAGAGTTCGTGAAGAAGGAAATCATTAAATGGTTAGATGCCGGAGTAATCTATCCGATCACCGATAGTGGTTGGGTATGTCCTGTTTAGTGTGTATCTAAGAAAGGGGGAATGAATGTGATCCCCAATGAGAAAAATGAACTTGTTCCAATGAGACCGGTTACTGGATGGAGGGTGTGTATGGATTACAGTAAATTAAATGCACGGACCGAAAAAGACCATTTTCCAATGCCCTTCATGGATCAGACGTTGGATAGACTTGCCGGAAAAGGGTGGTACTGTTCTGTTGATGGATATTAGGGGTATAATCAGATTTTTATTGCACCAAAAGATCAACAGAAAACCAACTATACTTGTCCATATGGGACCTTTGCGTTCAAGAGAATGTCGTTTGGTTTATGCAATGCACCCGCCACATTTTAGAGATGTATGATGTCGATATTCTCCGACATGGTGGAAGATACTATTGAAGTTTTTATGGATGATTTTTCTGTGGTTAGTGAATCATATGAGTGGTGTTTGAACCATTTATCTAAGGTCCTTAAGAGATGTGAAGACTGCAATTTAGTACTAAATTGGAAAAAATGCCACTTCATGGTGAAAGAAGGTATTGTTTTGGGTCATGGCATTTCAGAAAAGGGCATAGACGTTGATCGAGCTAAAGTCGAGGTAATAGAGAGACTTCCCCCACCTATCTCTGTAAAAGGTGTGAGAAGCTTTCTTGGGATTGTAGGTTTTTATCGGAGATTCATCAAAGATTTTCAAAAATTGCACATCCGTCGTGCAAACTTGTATAGAAAGATTGTAAATTTTATTTTGATGAATCCTGTCTTAAAGCATTCGGCGAGCTAAAAGAAAAATTGGTGTCGGCACCGATCATTATTTCTCCGGATTGGAACATTCCATTTGAGATGATGTGCGATGCTAGTGGGGTTGCTCTTGGTGTAGTATTGGGACAAAGAAGGAACAAAATCCTTCACCCATTTACTATGCTAGTAAAGCCCTAAATGAAGCCCAGAAGAACTACACAGTTATTGAGCAAGAACTTCTTGAAGTAGTCTTTGCTTTTGAAAAATTTCGCTTCTATTTGCTAGGTACTAGAGTTATAGTGCATACTGACCATTCAGCATTGAGATATTTAATGGCAAAGAAGGATGCGAAATCGAAGTTGATTCGTTGGGTATTACTGCTACAAGAATTTGACTTTGAAGTGAGGGATAGAAAAGAGACCGAAGATCAAGTTGCCGATCACTTGTCCCATCTAGAAGATGAAGCTATGAGAGAGCTTGGGGATAAAACTGATATTGATGATACTTTCCCCGATGAGCATGTATTGGCTTCCTCACAAGACTTGATTCCATTGTTCGCAGATTTCGCGAACTATATGGCTAGTGATATTATCGGTCTTGTCCTTTCATCAAAGAAAAAAGTTCATGTACGATGTGAAGAAGTTCATTTTGGATGAACCATACTTATATAGGAGTTGTGCCAATGGGCTTATTCGGCGTTGTGTTCCAAAATGGGAGATGTTGAGTGTTTTAAAGGCATGTCATTTCTCACCCGTTGGTGGACATAAAAGTGGTATCTGAACCACTCATAAGATATTACAATGTGGTTACTATTGGCCAACTCTTCATCAAGATGCTCATGAGTTTGCTAAAGCATGGCCTTTTGTAAATGAGGTTGCAGGCAATCCAGTCTATTAGTGGGTACTTTTCTTTTATTTCTTCTGGCTCATATTCCTGGATTCCCCTTTTCTCGACCTCTCTTTGGTCGCTTCTTCTAAATAGAGTGAAAGATGGTCCTACCCTCCTATTTGATTCAGGCAGTCGTCTGAAAGTGCTCACTGGGCTTCAGAGCCCATATGCTTAACACAGGGAATTCACAGCAAAGAGAGCGAGTGAGGGAGTAGGTGGGGGGAGATGAAAAAGGGAGCCCCCTTGATCACCTGAAGAGATTTTTAGGCAGAATTGGCATAATTATTACCGTGAGGATTGAGCTGCCAAAAGAGATTATCCTCCTTTGGGCTGGAAGATAAGATTTATGCGATAGATGCCAAAGAGATGGCCGCATAATAAGAAAGCAAGAGCTCCCTCTAAACCCTATTCTTGTGATTGAGTTATTTGATGTTTGGGGTATTTACTTTATGGGTCCTTTTGTGAGTTCTCATGGAATGAAGTATATTTTAGTAGCGGTTGATTATGTATCTAAATGGGAGGGAGCCATCGCCCTCGCAAACAATGAAGGGAAGAGTGTCACTGCGTTCTTGAAAAAGAATATATTCTCTCGATTTGGTACCCCAAGGGCAATTAGTAGTGATGGGGGATCCCAATTTTGCAATAAATTGTTCAAGGGATTATTGGAGAAATATGGGGTTCGCCACAATGTGGCCACTCCTTACCATCCTCAAACTAGTGGGCAAGTTGAAGTGTAAAATAGGGAGATCAAACAGATATTGTTAAAAAAACACTGAACGCTAGTAGAACAGATTGGTCAAGGAGGCTTGATGATACTCTTTGGGCCTACCGGACAGCGTATAAGAATCCCATAGGTATGTCCCATACCAACTTGTATATGGTAAAGCTTGTCATCTTCCGGTTGAATTAGAGCACAAAGCCATGTGGGCTATGAAGAAGTTGAAAATGGATTGGAATGAAGCTGCAGAACAACGGTTAACTGGGTTGATGAACTCGATGAATTTCACCTGAAATCTTATGAAAGCTCAGCCCTCTACAAAGAAAAGATGTAGAAGTACCATGACCTAAAAATTGTAAAACGAGACTTTATGGTTGGGGATTTGGTGCTTTTATTCAATTCTAGTTGCGCTTTTTTCCGGGCAAGCTCAAGTCCAAATGGACTGGCCCTTACTTGGTTACCCAACTATTCCCTCATGGAGCAGTTGAGTTGGAAAGCAAGGAGGGTGTGTTGTTTAAGGTGAATGGACAACGAATAAAAATCTATTTCGGGCATGTTGAATCGGCGAATGAAGTGATCGAGGCATACCATCTTGATGAAGTCTGAGTAATCAAGTGTATCTAGTCGTGCCGCGACGTTGAATCAGGCGCTTGTTGGGAGGCAACCCAATATATATAGTTTTCTTTCTAGTAATGGTAGCATTTTCTACTAATGGGTTTTAAATTTGCAGGCACATCACCAGGAAATTCTGCAGAAAATTACTCTGCAACATTCACTGACGGATACATCGACGGACCGTCACTCATGCGACAGACCGTCGCATGAATTCGTCGTGCCAGGTACTGTCTTTCATTTATTTTCAAAATTAGAGAACACGCGACGGAACCCATGACAGACCGTCACATCTGCGATGGACCATTGTCGGGGACTCGTTGTGTCATTAACTCGCAACCCGACCTGACCCGGATGGGGAATTTTAAAATTTGTCAACATTTAAAAACCCCACCCCTTCATTTCACCCATTTCCTTCCCTCTTTCTTCCATTTCCCTCCCTTTCAAACTTCCAACTTCCTACCTCTCTTCTCTATCAACTGATCACTTTCCTAAATCCCCAATTTTGTAAATCTCCTTTCTACTGGTCGAAGTCTGCTGCTGTGGTTCTACTCTTGATAACCAAGTGCCTCATTTGCTTGTTTTTCTCCTCTTCTGAGGTATGTGTCTTTGATCTTTGCCCATTTACATTGCATTTTTGTTTTTTTAATTAGTAGTAGCCTATTTCTTTTTGGTGGGTCTTCATTCTTTGATCCAATTTTGTCTGACCTAGGTTGAGAATCCTCGAATTGCATTGTTAAAACTCGAGAAATAGGTGCTTTAGCATTTCTAGTTTTCTAGTTATTTGGGTTAGAAACATGTAGGTTAATACTAAGTATTCCATTTTATTCACAGGGGATGATTGTGGCATCCTCAGTTCTGTCACAGAATGATAGAAAGAGACCCCGATGACGGACAGCCGTACCCACGACAGACCGTCATAGGGTCTATTTCAACACCCCACTGTTCATTTTCTCTAAGTGTCCACCAATGGACACATGCGATGGACCGTCGTTCCCACGACGGTTCATCCTGCACAACCGTTCTGGTTGTCAAAGAGCTTATTCCTAAGGGTCTCCAACTTTTTCTAAGTGTCCTCTGACGGACATCAAAGACAGACCGTCATTAACACGATAGTCCGTCCTGCACTACCGTCATGGTTGTCTGAGACCCTTGTCCTAAGGTTCTCCATTTTTTTCCCAAGTGTCCTCTGACAGACATCTACAACGGACCGTCATACCTCCGATGGTTCGTCCTGCACAACCATTCTTGTCGTCAGAGACCTTATTCCTAAGGGTCTCCAACTTTTTCTAAGTGTCCTCTGAAGAACACCTAAGACAGACCGTCATTAACACAACGGTCCGTCCTGCACAACCTTCATGGTTGTTAGAGACCCTTGTCCTATGGGTCTCCATTTTGTTTCCAAGTGTCCTCCAACGAACGTCTACGACGGACCGTCATACCCACGACGGTCCGTCCTGCACAACCGTTATGACTGTCAGAGACCCCTCTCCTAAGGGTCTCCATACTTTTTATAATTGCCCCACGATGGACATCGACAATGGACCGTCATTATCACGACGGTCCGTCCTGCTGATCCGTCATAATTGTCAGATACTTTCCTTGAGGGGTGTCCACATAAACATAGTTTAAGTAAGACATGACGGACCCCATGACGGTTCTTCGTACTCACGACGAGCCGTGACCTGGTCCGTCGTGTTTCACTGTTACTACAGAGATGTCATTACAGCTTTGCTCTTATATTTATTTTGTGTCATTTTCGCTTTTCTTGTTTGCTCCTTCTAGTACTAATATTGATTCTTTACAGGTACTATCTCTAATGGCACCAAAACAAGATCGAGTTTACGCATGTGGGCGTTCAAAGTCTGTCGCCCCGTCTGCCCGACTGGTTATAGGCTCTAATGATGAGCATGATTCCGAGTACGTTACCCCAGGCACTGCCACTCCATCACGAGCTGCACGTGCAACAACAGCTACGCCCAAAAAGGTGGCGTTCGACGTAGTTAGTGCCTCCCAGTCTGATGAGGAACGCATACTAACCGGCACACCTTCTGGGTCAGCTATATATGAAGAAGGAGCGTCTGGTCCGTTAGGATTTTCGGTGTCGGAGAAAGCCTCCGGGTCCGCAGAAGTCCCTGCACCCGCCACAGCTGCACAGTCTGCCTCGTCTGATGAGGCTGACTATCCTGATTCCACTCCAGGCTCACATACTAGTGCTCTCACCCCGGTTTCCAATCAGCCCAACCGGTGGTGTGTCGACGGGCAATACCAAGTGTATTCAGACGCCATGTTTTTAAATGATAAAGGTGTCATGACACGGACCCTTACGCTGGAGAGGCGGGTCCTTACAGGAAGTCTCCCCACCATGCCAGAGATCCACAATCTCTTCACAAGACACCAGCTAGAGTGGACAGCTCGTTCTTTAGGCCACAATAGTGAGAAGTTGGTCCGAGAGTTATACGCCTCTTACGTGGGTACTCACCGATCACAAATAGATAGGCGGGCTGCCCCCGCCAAACAGGCCCCACTTGAGCACGTCCGAGTACGCGGCATACAGGTCGACATCTCCCTGCCCGCCATCCGCCGGTATATGTACGGCGAGGATGTTGATGCCAACAGGACCCCTCTCACTACCGAGGTCGAGTACCGGTGGCAAATTGTAAAAGATGGCCAATTCTTGCGTGATCCATCGCTGAGAGAGACCACCAAGAGGTGGATGTCCCTGCACCTGTCTATATATGGAAAGGGTGCCGACAGGGTAGCAGAGACGAAGGGACCCATCAAGAAGGCTAACTTGACCTTCACGGCTAAGTTTTATGGTTGATTGTCCGCCACTGGCTTTCCCCAACGGCTTTTGATGATATAGTCACATGGGATCGCGTCGTTCTGATGGCGGCGATGATAGCCGGGTTTGAGTTGGACTTCACTTGGCTTCTGCAGACGGTCATGCACGAGAGGGCTTTCAAGGTCACAACTACTTACCCTTTTCCGTGCATGATATTTTCCTTATGCATGTCCGCAGGTCTGCCCATCTGGCACATTGATAAGCTCAAGACTCCGCTGGGTACTGTTTATATCGGCCTCATCAGGGATGAGGCCAATGAGTTGGATCCACATAGAGGGCCCCGTCCAGAGTTGCCTCCACTTGGTGTATATCTGGCTGATACGGTAGCACATGCTCGAATGGCTACGCAGTCTACTTCCGAAACCACTTACACTACCCCGATCGAGTCTATCATAGGTAGTAGAACTGCCCCTAGATCCTCTGGATCAACCCTTTTCCCCACTCTGGTCCCGCTTGCTAACGGTCCAGAAACTAGAGGCTCAGATGGCCACACTTCTGCATCACATCGAGCCTTGGATGCAGAGGTCTATTGCTGAGGCGGAGGAGCGCTTGGAGCGTAAAATGGTCCAGCACAAAGAGCAGAAGATCGCTGAGGTTCATCAGCGCTTAGACGCTTTTGAGTTGCGGGTGCTAGCCCCGCCAGCCCCTCAGGCGAACGTGTCGACCCTTCAGGCTGCGGTTGACAGTGTGCGAGCGGATATTGATATGATGCTAGAGGCTAGGGTGCCTGAGTATAAGGCCCCTTCTCCAGAGCCTGCTGAGGAAACAATGATGGCTGCCTTATTCGCCACTTCTGAGATTCCACTACCTCCCCCTTGAGAGCATGCCAAGAGGCGCAAGGGTCGAGAGGAGGATGAGGCTAGAGCATGGAAGAAGGAGTCGTGAGATGGAGGCTGTGAGGAGAGGCTCGCTTGCTGATGAGGAGGCGCGTCGGATCAGGGCTGTAGAGTCAACTGCTGGGGCATCTAGCTCCAGAGATGTGGAGACCGCGGGAGGCACTACTAATAGTGTTGTTGCTGATGAGCACACTACTAAGGGTGTCCAGACTACATAGGTAGTGGGTTCCGGGGAACTGGACCCACCAACTTGCTAATCGTCGGCGCTTTGCACCCCTGGTTTGATTCACCTACCACTCTCATACTTTAGTTTTTTTNTTTTTTTATGCATTGGGGACAATTGCATGTCTTTTTGTTGGGGGGGGGGTAAATGGAAAGTGAGTGCTAGGGTGAAGTCTGAGTAGCCCAATTCACGATCCTCTTTTTGGGGTTTTCTTGCCTGTGTTCTTTTTCCCCAAGAGACTGATCATTTTTATTGTTCAACCGGCATATCTATATCTTGTGTACATAGTATAACTCTGAAGAATGATGGCTAAAACAAAAATGATATTCTTATGTAATGAAAATGATGCATGGTTAGGCACAGTAATTGATAAATGTGTGGTTCTAAGCATGACATAGAGATACACCGCTGCATGACCCTATGTCTAAGACTTGAACTATGTGTCTGATAATCTGGTAGAGTAATGAGATGTCAAGTGAATGTGAGAAACATTTGAAAAGTCCACTATTTGTACTGAGCTAGAACTTGCCTGGTTAGTCCTTCTAAAAATAGGCTGTAATAGACAATTAGGAAAGGATCATAGGCCCTTGTTAAATATAGCCAATTTTTAGCCTAAATTGATTTTAAAAAAACGAATGAAATTAATCCCTCTTTGATCCAAATAATTTGAGCTTAAAATAGACCTTTCTTTTTCACCCAAACTGATCTTTTCCGGGAATAACGTGTTGGCCCTGGTCTCATCTTGGACATGTGCACCTCAGCTTATGCCAAAAGCATAATTTGAGGGTGGCCAATGCAGTAAATAACATTTTCATGGCCCTGACCCATGTTTGGGTATTGTGTACTTTGACTCATGGCAAATCCATGAGTTGAGGGTNATATATATTTATATATATATATATATATATATATATATATATATATATATATGTGTGTGTAAAAAAAATTAATACAAGCAAGAAATGAAAAGAGTCACTAACACAAATGAAGAAAGAAAGGAAAATAGCAAGTGAAAGAATATGAGAAATTGGGCGAAACAAAACGATAAAAAGTGGTACGCTTAGCCGATATGTCCAGAAGGACAAAAACTCACTAAAGTATACCTAAATATACCCTACCTGACCCCGAGCCTATGTTACAAGCTAGGAAAATCCTATCGTGATCCTAAGAGTTGTATGGCGAACTTAAAGTAGTGAAAATAAGGGCAAGCTTATGGAAATATGTATGAATTAGTTGTGAATTTGTTCTGAGAGTGAGTGTTGAAAAGTTATCCTTATACTTAAACTAAAATAATTGTGTGAAAAATGAGGATGTTGTTCTGGATGAGGACACTAGTTGCAATACCGAAAATATAAGCACCTCGGTGAAAAATTGAAGAGGATAGGTGTCAGTGCGTGGTGAGTCTGTGTCATGGTCTGGTTCCACATAATTCAAGCCTTATAGTAATAACATGCATAAACATGACGAGATTGATCGGGATTGATAGCCAAATGATTGCGAAAGCTAAAATATGGATACTATTGTACAAAGATTTTGTAGTGAGCCATAGTGCGTCGCTTGAGGACAAACAACGAATTTAAGTTGAGAGTGTTGATATACCGTGGTTTCACTGTATTTTTAATGCTTTTTCCTTAAGTTTAGTGAATGTAAAAAAGCCTTTTTGTCTTGATTTTTATGTAACTTTTTCTTTATTTGCAGGAAATCTATCCAAAGATGAACACGGAAGTTTTTGAGCGAGAAATGCAGAAGAGACCACCTACGGAGCCTGTGACGGTCCGTCTACCTTGTGATGGTCCATAGGTGGCATCATAGAGAAGCTGCTGAAGGAAGATGGGGAAGTCTGACCTAGTGTGGGATTACGGAAGTTTATGACGGACTGTCATAGCCACGACGGTCCGTCCTGCTGGTTCATCGCAATGATCAGAGAGTAAGCCCAGTATCCATTTTCCAAGAAGTTTAAGTATTATGGAACGGAGACCCTCGACGGACCGTCGTGTTTGGAACTGTCCGACATACCTGCCGTTGAGGGTAATGAAGAAAGCAGCAGAAAAATTTGTGAAGTATGGGACGACGGCGGGCATGACGGCCCGTCGTGACCACGACAATCCGTCACGAGGTCCGTCGACCCAGCCGCGTTTTGACACATTTTCAGTAACTAGAATCCTTTTTTAATTAGGTTTTGTTTTTATTATAAATAATTCGAAAAACTTCATTTTTGGGGTTAGACTCTTTTATGTTAGACTCTTAGCTAGTAGACTCACTTTTGATTGTTAGACTTTTGGAGAATATTTAGTTCTCTTGTTCAAGTATTGAAGGATTAATTTCAGCAATTGTTACACTTTTTCTGGAATTGATTGTTGGTGATCTTGCTGATTAATGAAGTGAATTTCTGGAGTTTATTCTTTTTCATCAAAGTAAGTGCATGAATTCTTATATTAAATATATCAATATATTGATTATGACTATGGGTAACTAAACTCCATAACTAGGGTTGTGGGAACCATGGGATAATAATGAGGTAAAATCTAACTTAAATAACAATTCCAGAATGGTGTCTTGCATATATTGATAATTCTTTCGTTTAGAAGTATTTTTAATGGATGGCTAACGTTAGAACTCGCCTTAATGCTACTTGCCGGACCAGGGAGGTAGATAATAGCAAAAGAATTATCAACATATATTTAGTGTATACTATCTAATAGGCTAGTGTTGATTGGTACGAGGTAATAACTTAGTCAAATATCGAATACGATGCTTAACATGAGGTAAAGGTAAGTGTTAGTATAGCAACACACGTAGACGGACCAAGGTGCGGAGTGAAATTATTTAGATGCCGGACCAAGGATTTAGAGATACATAACTTATCATTTTACATGCAAGATACAAGGAAAAAAATTGTTATATTTAGAATTATCAACTTAGGAACATGTGGGGAACACTTAAGCCCTAGTTACTTTTATTAATTGATTAAGCTTCAAGACTTGAATATGTTAGTTGTTTACTCTAATTTAGTTAATTATTTTCATTAATTTATAAATAAAACCCCCCTTTACTGTCTTTTATTTTCTAAGGAAATAATTGACTAAATAATAGTAATAATAGAATAAAGTTCAGTCTAAACTATTTTACTCGTGGGAACGATCCCAACCTCATTAGTTGGGTTCTTTACTTGATACGACCGCTTTTTACTTCTTATTTGAGAAGTGAGTTTGAGCGCATCAGTTGCCCCGTCTGCCCGACTGGTTGTAGGCTCTTATGATGAGCATTACCCCGAGCACGTGCCCCTAGGCACTGCCACTCCAGCACGAGCTGCACGTGCAACCAGAGCAACGCCCAAAAAGGTGGCGTCCGGCGTAGTCACTGCCTCCCAGTCTGAAGAGGAGCGCACACTGACCGGCAAACTTTCTGGGTCAGCTACACAAGAAGAAGGAGCATCTGGTTCCTTAGGAGAATCATGGTTGGAGGAAGCCTCCGGGTCCGTAGAAATATCTGCACCCGCCACGGCTGCATAGTCTGCCTCGTCTGATGAGGCTGAAAGTCCTGCTTCCACTCCAGGCTCACCGACTGGAGTTCCCGCCCCGGTTGCCGACCAGCCCAACCGGTGGTGTGTCGACGGGCAATACCAAGTGTATTCAGACGCCAAGTTTCTAAATGATAAAGGCATCATGACACGGACCCTTTGACTTGAGAGGCGGTTCCTTACGGGAAGTCTCCCCACCATGCCGGATATACACACTCTCTTCACTAGACACCGGCTAGAGCGGACAGCTAGTTTTTTGGGCCGCTACAGTGAAGAGTTGGTCCGAGAGTTTTACGCCTCTTATGTGGCTACTCTCCGATCACAGATCGATAGGCGGGCTTCCCCCGCCAAACAGTCCCACTTGAGCACGTAAGAGTACGCGGCATACAGGTCGACTTCTCCCTGCCAGCCATCCGCCGGTATCTGTACGGCAAGTTTTGATACCAACGAGACCCCTCTCACCGTCGAGTTTGACTAACGGTGGAAAATTATTAAAGATGGACGATTCTTGTGTGAGCCATCGTTGACAGAGACGACAAAGAGGTGGATGGCCCAGCACTTATCTATTCATGGAGAGGCTGCCGAATGGATAATGGAGCCGAAGGGAGCCATCAGGAAGGCTAACTTGACCTTCGCGGCTAAGTTTCTATGGTTGATTGTCCGCCACTGCCTCTCCACCGCGGTTGTAGATAATAGAGTTACACGGGATCGCGCAGTTCTAATGGCAGCGATGATGGACGGGTTTGAGGTTGACTTCGCTTGGCTTCTTCAGGCGGTCATGCACGAGAGGGATTTCAAGGTCACCACTACTTACCCTTTTCCGTGCATGATATTTTTATTATGCAGGTCCGCAGGTGTGACCTTCTGGCACATTGATCAGCTCAAGACTAAGCAGGGCAATGTTGATATCATTCTCATCAGGGATGAGGCCAATGAGTTGTCTCCACGCAGAGGATCCCGTCCATAGGTGCCTCCACTTGGTGATAATCTGGCTGATACTGTAGCGCACGCTCGAACGGCTAAGCAGGCTACTTCAGCTACCACTGACACTACCCCGGTCGAGTTTATCCCGGGTAGTAGCACTGACCCAAGATCCTCTCGCTCAGTTCCTTCCCTCGCTCTGGTCCCGCTTGCTAGGGTCCAGAAAATAGAGGCTCAAATGGCCACACTTCTGCATCACATCCAGCCTTGGATGCGGAGGTCTACTGCTCAGGCGGAGGAGCGCTTGGAGCGTAAGATGGAACAGCACACAGAGAGAAAGATCGTGGAGGTTCATCAGCTCTTAGATGCTTTTGAGTTGCGGGTGCTAGCCCGGCCAGCTCCTCCAGTGGACGTGTCGACCCTTCAGGCTGCGGTTGAGAGTTTGCGAGCATATCTTGATATGATCCTAGAGGATAGGGTGCCTGAGCCTGAGGCCCCTTCTACAGAGCCTGCTGAGGACACAATGTTGACTGCTTTATTCGCCACTTCTGAGATTCAACCACCTCCCCCTCAAAAGCATGCCAAGAGGCGCAGGGGTCGAGAGGAGGATGAGTCTACAGCAAGGATGAAGGAGCGCCATGAGATGGAGGCTGCGATAAGAGCCTCGATTGCTGATGAGGAGGCGCGTAAGATTAGGGTTGTAGAGTCAGCTGCTGAGACATCTAGCTCTAGAGATGTGGAGACAGCGGAGGCTCGACTGATAGTGCTGCTGCTGATGAGGACACTACTGAGGGTGTCCAGACTACAGAGGTAGTGGGTTCAGGGGAACCGGACCCACCAGCTTGCTGATCGTCGGCGCGTTAAGCCTAAGGTTAGCTTCACCTACCACTCTCGTATTTCAGTTTTTTTATGCATTGGGGACAATTACATATATTTTTGTTGGGGTGGGTAAATGGAATGTGAGTGCATGGGTTTTCTTGCCTTTGTTCTTTTTTTTCCAAAAGACTGATTAGTTTTATTGTTGAACCGGCATGTTATATCTTGTGTACATAGTATAACTCTGAAGCATGATGGCTAAAACAAATATGATATCCAATATGAAAATGATGCATGACTAGGCATAGTAATAGATAATTGTGTGGCTCTAAACATGACATAGAGATACTCTACTGCATGACCTTGAATCTAAGACTCGAACTAGGTGTCTAATAGTCTGGGAATGTAATTAATGTAAAGTGAGTGTGAGGAAAATTCGAAGGATCCACCATTGAGACTAAGCTAGAACTTGCTTGGTTAGTCTTGCTAAAAGTAGGCCAAAATGAATAATTAGGAAAGGATCATAGGCCTTTGTTCGAAATAGTCAATCTTAATACAAAAAAAAATTTATATATATATGTATGTAATAGAAAATCAAATGAAGTTAATCCCGTATTGATCCAAATGATTTGAGCCTGAAAACAGATCTTTCTTTTTCACCCCAAGTGATCTTTTCTGGGAACAATGTGTTGGCCCTGGTCCCTCCTTGTACATGTGCACCTCAGTTTATGCCAAAAGCATAAGTTGAGGGTGGCTAATGCAAAAAAAAACCTTGTCGTGGCCTTGACCCAACCGTGGGTATTGTGAACCTTGACTCATAGAAAAGTCATGAGTTGAGGGTGGCTGTTATAAGGAATACTCTGGAAAGTGGGGTTGAAAGAATGAAGAGAAAGAAAGAACAAAACAAAAGTGACTAAAAAAAATAAAAATCACTTACATATAATGATAAGAAAGGGAAAACAACAAGATAAAAAGAAAATTGAGAAATTGGGCGAACTAAAATGATAAAAAGGTGGTACGTTTAACCGATATGTCAAGGAGGGCATCAAGTCACTAAAGTATACCTAAATATACTCTACCTGACCCTGAGCATATGTTACAAGATAACAAAGTCCTATCGTGATCCTAAGAGTTGTATGGCGAACTTAAAGCAGTGAAAATAAGGGCAAGCTTATGGCAATATGTATGAATGAGTTGTGAATTTGTTCTCAGAGTGAGTGTTGAAAAGTAATCCTTACACTCAAACAGAAATCATTGTTTGAAAAATGAGGATGTTGTTTGGAAGTGACGACACTAGTTGCAATACCGGAATATTAGCATCTTGGTGGGATATTGAAGAGGATAGGTGTCAGTGCGTGGTGAGTCTGTGTCATGGTCTGGTTCCACATAATTCAACCATAATAGTGATAACATGCATAAACATGATGAGAATGATCGGTATTGATAGGCAAATAATTGCAAAAGATAAAATATGGATACTCTTGTACAATGATTTTTTAGTCAGTCATAGTGCGTCGCTTGAGGACAAACAATGAATTTAAGTTGATGGTGTTGATGTACCGTGGTTTCACGGTATTTTAAATTCTTTTTCCTTAAGTTTAGTGTGTTTCCAAAAGCCTTTTTGTATTGATTTTTATGTAAGTTTCTCCTTATTTGTAGGAAATCTGTCCAAAGATGAAAGCGGAAGTTTTTGAGCGAGAAATGTAGAAGAGACCACCTACGGAGCTTATGACGGTCCGTCGAGTCTGTGCCGGTCCGTAGGTGGTATCGTAGTGAGGAGAGAAGCTACTGAAGAAAGATGGGAAAGTCTGACCTAGTGTCGGATTACCGAAGTTCATGACAAACCGTCATAGACACGACGGTCCGTGCTGCTGGTTTGTCGTAATGATCAGAAAGTAGTCCTAGTACCCAAATTCCAAGAAGTTAAAGTATTATGGAACGGAGACCCTTGACGGACTGTCGTGCTTGGAACGGTTCGTCATACCTGTTCGTTGAGGGTAATGAAGAAAGCAATAAAAGAATTTTTGAAGTATGGGACGACGGAGGCCATGACGGTCCGTCGTGACCACTACGGTCCGTCACGAGGTCCGTCGACTCAGACGCATTTTGACAAATTTTCAGTAATCAGAATCCTTCTTTTATTAGGTTTTTGTTTTTATTATGAATAGTTCGAAAAACATCATTTTTGGGGTTAGACTTTTGGTTAGACGGTTAGACTTTTCGACAATCTTTAGTTGTCTTGTTCAATTATTGAATGATTAATTTCAAAAATTGATACACTTTTTCTGGAATTGATTGTTGGTGTTTTTGTTGATTAACCAAGTGAATTTGTAGATTTTATTCTTTCTCATTAAAGTAAGTGCATGAATTCTTATATTAAATATATGAATAGTATGATTATGACCATGGGTAACTAAACTCCATAACTAGGGTTGTGGGTACCATGGGTGAATAATGAGGTAAAATCTAACTAAAATAGCAATTCTAGAATGGTGTCTTGCATGACATGATTCATAAGGAGATCGAGGTTTATGTAGATGATGTCATAATCAAGTCCCGCGAGAGTTCGGACCACTTGAAGAATTTAAAGAAGTTCTTTGATCATTTGAGTCATTATAACTTGAAGTTAAATCTTGCCAAATATGCTTTTGGAGTGCCAGCCGACAAGTTGTTGGGATTTTATAGTTAGTAGATGGGGTATTGAGCTCGACCCTTCCAAGATTAAGACAATTCAAGAGTTATATCCTCCGAAGACGAAGAAGGAGGTGATGAGTTTCTTAGGGAGGTTGAACTACAAAAGTTGATTCATACCTAAATCAACTGCGGTTTGTGAGTCTATCTTCAAGCTGTAAAAGAAAGACGCTTAGACAAAGTGGACTTAAGAGTGTCATACTGCTTTTGATGCAATCAAGAATTATTTTTCCAATCCACGAGTATTGGTTCCTCCGCAAGAAGGGAGTCCATTGTTGTTGTATTTATCCATCTCAAATAATGCATTTGGATGCGTGCTTGGGCAGCATGACAAAACAGGGAAGAAGGAGTGAGTCATTTATTATATAAGCAAAAAGTTCACGCCATATGTGTCTCGTTATACTGGATTGGAGAGAACATGTTGTGCTTTGACTTGGATCGCTCAGAAGTTGAGACATTATTTGTCTTCTTATACAACATACATTATTTCTAAGATGGATCCATTGAAGTACATTTTCAGAAAGCGATGCCAGCCGGAAAATTGGCCAAATGGCAGATGCTTTTGAGTGAATTTTATATTGTGTATGTGACTTGATCATCTTGCATAAAATCCTGTTGATGAAGAGTATGAACAGCTCAAGACTTATTTTCACGATGAAGCAGTATCGTTTGTGGGTGAAGATATTTCTAAAAGATATCCTGGTTGGAGATTATTCTTTGATGGGGTGGAAAATCACCAAGGAAAAGGTATCGGAGGGGTCTTAGTGTAAGAATCCGGTCAGCACTATCCTATGGAAGCTAAACTCCAGTTTAATTACACGAACAACATGGTTGAATATGAAGATTACATCCTCTGTTTGAAAATGACCATTGATATGAATGTCCACGAGCTGTTGGTTATTGGAGATTGAGATCTATTAATTCATCAGGTTCAAGGTGAATGGTCCGTGAAAACCTGAAGATAATGCCATATGTGAAATATATACAGAAGTTGTGCAGAAGATTCCGTAAGATTGAGTTCAATCATACTCCCAAAACAGAGAGTGAGTTGGCTGATGCTCTTGCCACCATCGCGTCAATGATTAAGCATCCAGTTACTGACTATATTAATCCTTTGGATATAGAGATGAAAGAACATCTGGTCCATTGTTCGCATGTTGAAGCAGAACCAGATGGTTTGCCATGGTATTTTGACATAAAAAGTATTTAGAGTCAGGGATTTATCGTGAAGATGTCACATCCAACTAGAAAAAATTGATACGTCGTATGGCCCTCAACTTCTTTCAGAGTGGAGAAGTCCTTTTATAGGAGGACTCTAGATTTAGGTCTTCTCAGATGTGCCGATGCTATTGAAGCTACAAAGCTTATCGAACAGATACATCCTAGAGTTTGTGGTACACATATGAATGGACTCACTGTGGCAAGAAAGATCCTTCGAGCCGGTTATTTCTTGATTACTATGGAGCATTATTGTTGCAAATTAGTGCAGAATCTCATAAGTGTCAAGTGCATGAGGATTTGATCCGAGTGCCGCTTCACGAACTTAATGCTATGAATTCACCTTTGCCATTTGTCGCTTGGGGCCTGGATGTCATTGGTCCAATAGATTCATTTGCCTCTAATGGACACTGATTTATTTTGGTTGCCATCAACTACTTCACCAAGTGGGTGGAAGCAGCTTCTTACAAGTCGGTGACCAAGAAAGTTGTAGCTGATTTTGTTCACAACAATCTGATATGCAGGTTTGGAGTACCAGAATCAATCATTACTGATAATGGCGCAAATATCAACAGTCACATGATGAGTGATATATGTGATCAATTTAAGATTACTCACCAAAACTGAACCTCTTATCGTCCTCAGATGAATGTAGTTGTAGAGGCCACCAATAAGAACATCAAGAAGATTTTGAGGAAGATGATTGACAATCACCGAGGTTGGCATGAGATGTTACCAGATGCTCTTTTGGGTTATCGAACGACTGACAGAACGTCGATTGGATCCACTCCATACTTACTAGTTGTCACATCCGGGTTTACCCCTAGATGCAACCTGCGTCGTTGTCCTTTTGAAGGACTAAGACTAGCCGCTTAGTTTCATGTCATTACATTCATAGGTTGAAAAATGCGGATAAATTTAAAACTTTCATTATCACTACTTGGAGGTTTACATAGACCTCTACACACACATACTATATTTCATATTGACTATACATAGACCTTTCATATAGGGAAGTTACATAGTCTTCTACTTTTATTGCACATACATATATAAGAACATAGAAATAGTCTCAATGATTGTCTCATCTCATACCATCTAAACGAATATCACAATATGGGCATATCCCTTACATCAATTCAACAAGACCATGTATAGGTCGTACAAAAGTACAATATTCAAATAACAAGGAAAGGAACTATAGAGTCAATAAGATCATAACAAAATCCAAAGCTAGAGGATGGCATTGCCCTCAAGAGTTGAGGACCTACCCTACTTGGATGAAAGGAAGAGTCCAAGCATTAAAAAATGAAGCCTCCCAAAACTCTTCAACGATCGTAACCTAAAATGTTTGGGGAAAATGAAAGAAAATGGGGTTAGTACTCCACATATACTAAGTATGAGATCTTATGCACATACACAAGCAAAACATGCGAAAAGGGACTTTTTATCAAAACAAGCCATTTTACCCCTTTAGGGACTTAATGCAAAGTCAAGTAAGTCATATCAATCAACTAACATTATTGCTATCATACAATTAATACTTATCCCAACATGCTTTAAACCATGATTTACTACAACCGTAACATCAAAGAATAATATCACAAGAATGAATAAGAGTTAAACATTTCATAATAAGCAAGACAACTACGAATAAGCAAGACAACTACTCACAAGTCCTTATCAAGTCAACAAGTGCAATAGCCAAGCAAAGCCCCATAACCTTGCTCAATCAAGTATCCTCAAAAGGAAAACATAACCAATGTCCAATATTACATATCATGGCATTTATACTTGCATTTCATCATATATTATCATTATAATCAAAGGCATATTCAAAATTGAACTAATCAACATATAGTATCAACAATGTGTCATGGTAAATATATATACATCATATATTATCATAACATAAACATATATAAGAACCTCCTCCTAAGACTCCCCTCAAGGCTAGCTAGTGTAATGTCTAGGTATAGTCTCATACCCCTACCTAGTCTAAGCTAGACCCCTTGGGTTATCCAAGTTAGAATTCAAGTCCTTTAATTCGTTTTACCTTTTGGGAACATCTTGCCCTAACCGGCATAGACCACATGAGCTAGTGTGGAATCCAGTATCATAAAACCCTACACCTAAAGAAGGCGGACTACTTGCCGAGGTAGTACCAAAACATGAAACATAGCAACTATGTGGATCCACTAGCTAGTATTCCTATAGGGGCAACATAGTTCAAGAACTAGGAGATTTAGTTGGGACCCTCTTTATGCGCCATGCATTATAGTCTCCAATCTCAAGAGTAACGTAGTGTTCCTACCTTCCCTATGTGGGAAGGGACGCTACTCTATCTTGTTTACTCGTTGCGAAGCTAGAGTCCCTTTTTGAAATGTCCTTAAGCCTTTAATTATCAATCATAACTTAATTTAGGTCATAGGGTCTACCCCTTGTATAATCATCATCATCAACATCTCAATAAGAATTGTATGAGTATAAGTCCTTTCATCATAATTCATAAAAGTGAGGTTAACACTTTAGCATTTCATAACATATTAAGGTACATCGATATTTTTCACCATCCTTATAGCACATACACCTTAATCAACCTCACAATATAGTCAAGACATTTCAATTCAACATCATACCACCCTAAAATCCTAGTATAAGGCATACTCCAATGTAATATCATGACTTAACAACAATTAATTCACAATTGGAATTAAAGATAGAGATTCCAACCAAGTCTTCCTCATAGTCTTTCATCAACGTCTTACCATCAACCCATAACTCAACCCAAATTTGGGAGTAAAATCATCACACAATGATAGCCAATAAGATAACAAGGCCAATTGCATCTCTATAACACAATTCATCTTTAGATCACAACTTGAGACAAGGTACATAGGCTAATTTCACATTATAACTCATAACCTAAATGACATCTCAAAAACTAGCATGATAGGCCTATAATTCATCTTAATTTAATCATAATACAACCATAGGATAATAATCAAATCAACAACCAACTCAATTGAATGATCACAATACAATATAGGTCAAGATCACTACTTAGGGTTAGGGATAGAGGATCATACTCTTCAATTTATACCAAACCATCAACAATTACCATAAATAAGTTGAATTACATGTTAGTATACTCAATATAACCCTAATAATTCATTAACAACTCAATCCATAAGTTCAATTTCGTAATTGAATGAAACCCATAAGAAAACTCAACTTTTTGAAATCTATTTTGAAGGAACCCTTTTAGAAAAAGATCTCAAAGGTGAATAGAACCCATACCTTAATGATTTGTTGAGAATTTAAGATGAATCCACCATTGTTCATCCCCCAACTAACCTCCCAAGCTAAGCTTCTATGGAGTCTTCCAATTAGAGAGAGAAAGAAGAGAGAAGGAAGAGAGTTTATTTTGAGAGTTGTCTTAAGGTTAATGAGGGTTGAGGGTATTTATAGTAGGACTTAATCAAATTAATTAGTCTCCATTTAATCCCCAACTAACCCCTAACCCACTTAATTAATTAAATGAAATCATTAAAAATTAACAGTGAAACTCGACACTCACAAACAAGACCCTGATTGACGGTCCGTCTGTGAGTCGACGGACAACCCCCCCACCCCCGTCCTGAACAGTGTCATCTTAGTCAGAGACTTTGAAGTCGAGGTCTTCCTCCAATTTTTCTATGTTTGGGACAACGGTGGCATCGACGCCCTATCGATCAACACAAAGATCATAGACTGCACCTGTGCACTCCGTTGATGAATCCAGAGACTGTGCATGTGAATGGACCTTCTGCACCAGCCTAAGTGTTGGACGATGGTGGTATCGATGCCCCATCGATCCACACACAGGTCGTCTTCTGTCCCATTTATGCATACTGTCAGGCAATGTTGCATCAAACTACAGGGGTCCTTCTCAAGGGCCCTTGGTTGGAGCTTGGGGAGTCGTACCCGGACGTTTCAACCATGGAACAACTCAAACACACATTAGTTAACTTTCCACCAATTTTTGTACATTTGCGACTCCTAAAAGTTAGTCAAAAAGGCTAAGTCACACTAACATCCCTTTGAACCAACTTCCCGGACGTTTTGGTTCTTAAACCTCCTAAATGACCTATATTCATTAAAAATGGACATAGAAACAGTGCTTAGAATATATGACACCTATGTTAGGCTTTACAATGAGTCTTTGATTTTCAAGGTGTTACACTAGTGTATGGAACAGAAGCAGTCATACCTGCTAAAGTCGAGATACCATCTTTAAGGATCATCTATGAAGCTAAGTTGACCAATGCTGAATGGGTCAGCAACTGGATTGACTAATTGTCATTGATTGACGAGAAGAAAATGGTTGACGTTTGTCATGGTCAACTATATCGACAAATAATGATTTGTGCTTTCTACAAGAAAGTCTGAGCGAGAAATTTTGAAATTGGTCAGTTGGTCCTTAAGCGCATTTTTCCTCACCAATATTAGTATAAAGGAAAACTTTCACCAAATTGGCAAGGACCGTATGTGTTTATCAAGGTATTATCTGGAGGTTATTTGGTCGGGTCGGAGATGGATGGCACCACATGATCGAAACCGATAAACTCACATGCTTTCAAGAGATACTACGTGTGAAATTTCATTTGTATTTCTGTCGTTTCCTTTTACGCATTCTATTTTTTTCTTGTAATTGCTTTGTTTAAATTTTTATCCCTTTTGTAATGAACTACGTCTGACCTGAATTATCAAGAATGAGATACGTAGGCGGCCTATCTTGGCCTCGGTCATTCCATTTACCCCTTTTAATATTTCTTTGTATTTTAACTACATTCGACCTGAATTCTCAAGAATGTGATACATATGCGGCCTATGTCGGCCACGGTCGGTTTTCTTTGTAAAAATTTGTTTTTGGTAGACCTTTGAGGGGGAACTACGTTTGACATGATTCCTGCCTCAACGGGATAAGTAGGCGCACAAGGGTTCGGTCATATTTCCCATAAGATTTCTATTCCTCTTTACAAAAGAAACTAGGACAGAATTTTTGAGAGGGATTCAAAAATTCTCGAAAAGAATATTTTTTCTCAGCAAGTCAAGACTGAAGATTGTCGCGCCCCATTTTTCGTCAAAACGGGTTTTGTGCACGACCTAACAACTCTTTTGGAATTTGGAGTTTGGAGTCGCCACCTAACGAATTAAGGCGCGTTAGGGAACCTATCTAACCTAACTACTCTAGCTAAGGTCAACGAGCTAGAGATCAGGGTAAGAGTTCAAATTAGCTCAAGGGGAAGGTGTTAGGCATCCCTTGAGGTCAACAAATGTGGGTCCCAGCCGTATCTCATGCAATTTATGTGGGGGTTACAAGTAGAAATTAAGGTCACTTCATTTATTAATATTATTTAAGTAGCATGCTTGCAAGGTGATAAGAAATATAAAACAAATGAGACCATTTTATTATTTTTGACCAATTAATTAATAAAGGCTTGGTAATACCAAATATTAACAATTAAAATCATTTTATTAAATCTAACATGTGAGACTAGGTGATATAGCAACAAGTTGAATCAAATAGCTCATTATTATCTTAATTAATATTTAAACATGTGAGACTAAGTGATAGCAATGAAATACATATACTAAATAATTAATAAAGAGATAAGCGAGAGGATAGAAAAGAGACAAATAAATAAGCAAACAATTTTATATTTTTGTAAACTACCCCAAATAAACATAATTATTAAACAAGTAAAAGGGTAAAAAGGGAAGGGAGACTCAAAAGAGACTTTTTGGATTAGCACTCGACTTTTATTTTATTTTCCGATAGGCTTCCGTATAGGGACAGACAAAACCAAAGTTTGTCTTTCAAACCTGAGTCGATATCATCATTTTCGTAGGGCCAACTACCCCTACCCCACCACCACATGAATTTCGTACCCAAAAGGTGCCTAATCGTCCCAACTTGATAGTCCAAGAGGCATTGGACTCTTAATGGGTGGATTTAGACAAAATAGAATATAAGGCCCTCCTAGACACGAAGTCAAACAAACAAGACAAAAAAAACGGTCAATTTAGCACAATAGTTTTCAATTTGGCCTCTAAATTTTAATTATACATACTTGCAAACAACACATAATTGTGAGAGGTCTCATGTTAGGTGTGTGAGCATACAAACAGAAAATTATAGTAAAGACAATTTAATTATGAGAGGGCAAATATGATAACATGGATGTAAATTTTAGTATTAACTAATTTAGAGTGAGAAATGATTAATGACATAATAACTTTTGCTTGACTTCCTAGTATAGCAAAGGATGTGATTACACATGCACATATATTAAAAATAGTAGTCGAATTAGTTATTATGGTAGAAAATAATATTTTATAACAAAAGACTTAATTTGTTTAGGGCAAAAAATTATTTTAAGGACACCAAATTTTATTTATTTAAGGTATGAACAACAACAAATTTATTATTAAATACAACAAATTTTAGATAAGTGACAAATTTATTATTTATGCAGAAAATTATTTTTTAGAATAATTGATGGATTTACAGATTGATTATTAATGTAAAAAATATATTTTTGACATAAATTAATTACAATAAAAAATTAATTAATAGCAGATTTTAGATGCAAAAGAGGTTAATTATGATGCAGAAAAATATTAACTATTAGTTTTTATTTTATTTTTTAGATTTTTATAGGCGAATTAGTATAACAATTTTTAGGAAGAAACACAAAATAATAATGTATGCAGAAAATTGCTCTTTTTCATAGAGTTGAAAATATTGATGGATTATATAGTTGTAAAACATGCTGAAAATTATTAGGGAGTGACTTTAATACACAATCTTATTTAATTAAATCCTATATGCATGGTTTCTAAGTGAACATATTCAAACTTATTAATAAGAATTCATATTAACAAACAAGGGACAAATTGACAATTAAAGCTCTTGCTCCTTTTAATGTAAGTTAACATACTAGAGATTAGATTATGATTCCTATTATTTTAGGCGATTAGAAAGTTAAAACAACACATATAGATGAAATTTTAATATTTTAAACCTATAAACATGCTTTCTAAAAAAAAATAAAATATATTACATATTTGCATATAATCCCCCTCCGCTTAGACGATCCCCTAACTTCATTTCATATATATAGAGTAAAAGAGCTATACAAACATTACAAGTAAAAATAAAGAACGAATAAACATATATATAAGAACAAAATGAACAAGACTTCGTCCACAATTTCTTCTTGGCAAATCTTCATCATCTTGAACTCTAAGTTCAAAACCAGGTAGAAGAGGTAATGTAACATATATACGATGAGGAAATAGTTGTAATATAAAATTCTCATAGTAACAGATTACTTTCATATGTACATATATAAACAACACACATAAAAAATAAAAGGGACAAAGCATAGATGAAGACATATTACCACACATAGGGAGAAAGGATAAGAGAAATATCTTCGATGCTTCCTTTTGTTTCCAACAACAACAATGATAATTATGAAAAAAACGATATTTTAGAATAGTAAAGAAGGCTAACCAATTACGCAGAAAATTTTATCAGCAATGAAGTATTAAGTAAGGTTTTGATCCACAACAGCAACACAACAAGAAAGAGCCCTAAGGATGATTCAAAGATTTACAAGAGTTCTTACTTTTTTAAGAATAAGAGAGTAATATTTAAAGTATTTCGAGAAAAAAGCAAAGAGGAAATGAGAGAGCAAAGTGTAATGAGAGAACTTTTTATTGAGAGAACTTGTGTTGAAAGTGAATGAGTGAATGTTAGTGTCAATGATGAGAGAATGTGAGTCTCTTTATATCGTAGAAGAGGGAGCACAAATAAGGAAAATAAATATTTAAAGGAATCAATTATAATACTATTTTCCTTATTTTAAAGGAGATCCAAATCAGAAAAAATTAAAAATATATCATTACCAAATATAAGGAAGTAAGAATATATTAGGAAGAGTAATATTATTTTTCCTTAAATGAGAAGATCCAAAATTGATTTTTTAAATTATAATTATTATTTTTACCATATAAAAAAAAGGTAAGGGAATTAGTCAATTTTCAAGTAAGGAAAGAGGGGTACTATTTTCCTAAATAAGAGAGCATGAAATCGGTAAACAATTATTTTCCAAATGAGTAAATACATACATACATACATATATATATATATATATA
>NC_028644.1:27589168-27665518 GCF_001406875.1 Solanum pennellii
TATATATATATATATATATAAATAAAATCAAGAAAAAGAGACAATATGTGAATGAAGCACATGAATATTACCCAAGTCAAGTGCAAAACTTACGGTTTACATACTAATTCTCAAGCTATTGGCATGACAAACCAACACAAGGATATAAAAAATTTCTAATGGAAAAGGGGAATCATCACTCACCAACAATAACAAGGAAATACTCCCCTTAAATTAAGCTTGCATTCATCCTAAGAACTGAAGTAATAACCTTACCGTAAGCTAGGAGAATCAAAAACAATTATATTACTATAACGACTAATTGAAAAAATCCAATAATAAATAAATTTAACCACAATTAAGCCAGTTTTAATGATCAGCCAATTATTTCAACTAGTTTCTCAAATTAAGCTTATCAAGACACAACCAACATACAAGGGAAGCAAACCAATTTCTAACTTATGGTGGAACCAAAAATTTTGTAGAAATCAAAACGAAATACAATTTTTTTCTTGGGGGCACATTTCAAGTATCAATTAGTCACTGACAAACAAATGAAAAAACAGATGGTAGCAATTTTGACGAAAATACTAAACTCATAATATTATTGATATATATATTTTATAATAGCACTAAGAAGATAAAACAAATCAAACAAAAGAACTGACCTGCACGGATCTGTCATAGATCCGTCTTAAAACTTGGGAAAAAACTTCAAAGGCGCTTGATAGAGTTCGGACCGAAGCTGCTGTCCGGAGAAGAAAGCAGCTCGTCGGTCGGAGCTGTTTCTCGCGTTGCTGCTGCTTCGGCTGTCCTCGCGTGGCTGCTGTTGGCCAGAGTTGTTGTTGTCCGTCATTGCTTCTGTTCGTCCTGCGGAGAAAAGAGAGGAAAAAGAAAGAAGATGGAGAAAAACAGGGAGGGGAGATCGGAGAAGAGGGGGAAGGGTGGCGTCGCTGCTCCTGGTTGCCGGTGGAGCTTGCTGGCCGGATGAGCTCGCTGGTCGTTCTCCTCGCCTGGCTGCTGCTGCTCCTAGCGAGAATCTGTTGGAGAAGAGAGGAGAAAAAGAAGAGTAAGGAGAGGAGAGGAGAAAGGGGCAATAAAGGAGGGAGGAACGGAGGAGGGGAGGGAGAGTGATTTCACTGCTGATTGGCGGCTTTCACCAGAAAGAATGGGGAGAAAGAGAGAGGGGGCTGGCGGCTGCCAAGGAGAGGGGAGGGAAAGAATGAATTAAATTTTTAGGTCTTGGGGTCTTTTGGTGTTAAAGAAAGAGAATAGGAGATTTAATCACAACCGTTAATTTATTAAGAGATAAAGGGCTAGGATTTGATCTAGGATTTATTTCAAAGATGGACGGATGAGATTAAAAGGTGAAGAATTAAAATCAAATTGGTTGGGGGATTGGAACGGATAAAATTGCAATTAAATTGGCTAGAATTGAAATGAAAGAGTGGCTATGATTGTAATAAAATTTAAATTGGAGTGACTAGAATTGAAAGAAATTAGAATAGAATGGGTTACGATTTAAAGAGTTTGAGAAAAAATTGGGAATTACTATTTAATTAAAATACTACATATATTAAAATATTTTTTACATAATTTAAAATCACTAAAATTTAAAATATTCGAAATTCATTAATAATTTTAATATATTTTAATAATATTTAAAATAATTTATATAGTAAAGCATACTAAAATATAAAATTTCAGGCAAAATCGACTAAAAAAATCTAAACTTCAAATAAATTTTAAAATACGTATTTAATAAAATAGTAATCCTAAAAATGCTAAAAGGTCGGGCAAAATTGGGTGTCAACAGCTCCCCCTTGGTTGATTGAGAATGAAGAATGAATTTTTAGGCAACCAACGTTGACTTAGTAGCCGATTTTTTCTGACCAACGACAGATGTCAGTGGGATCAATTTAAGCGATATAGAGTTGAAAAAGGGTACAACCGAGACTTTGGTACTAAGCCGCCTAAATATCTCTGGTTATATGAGAATAAGGTCGTGTGTAGTTCTAGATTCAAGAGAAAAATGAAGCTCTTAAAAGTTGAAAGAGCGCTAAGGTATTCTGAGGGAACGATATTGGCTTTAATGGATAAGATTAGTATAGCGAGAAGAGAGAAATGGAGAAGCGAGAAAGATCATGATAGAGAGATTAGAAGAGAGATCGATCATACCTGCATATTCAAAAACTAAGCATCCTTTCGAAGGAATACAAACCTAAACGTCGTTTTAAGTCGGACGAGCCTAAGTTTCCTAAAAGGCGGACAAGCCTAAATGTCCTTTAAGGCGGACGAGCCTAAATGTCGCTTCGTATGGCCGACGAGCCTAGATGCCGCATTGTAATGCGGACGAGCCTAGATGTCGCATTGTAAGGAAGACGAGCCTAGATGTCGCATTGTAAGGTAGACGAGCCTAAATGTCGCGTTGTAAGGCGGACGAGCCTAGATGTCGCATTGTAAGGCGGACGAGCCTAAATGTCGCGTTGTAAGGAGGACTAGCCTAAATGTCATTTTGAGGTAGACGAGCCCAACTGAAGAAAAGGTAGGTCACAGTAGCGAGTTGAGTCTGACAATGTTTCCATGGTAGTCTGAAGGGTAGCTGAGTAGCCGAATGACGATATGAGTAGCCGAGAATTTGACAGTCTTTGTTTGTAAGCATGAAAGTGGTTGTTCAAAAGGCGGTTGATTTTATTTGTAATCTGCACATCTATAACTTCTACTATAACTTAAATAAAGTGATTAGAGTAAATATATCAAAATAAGTGGTAAATGTAAACATGATGCAATTCCCATGTTGACCATGAATGTTTGCCTTAAGACCATGAAAAATGACGTCTTAGTCTATGATGTCTAGGGACATGATACGCAAAATGTATCCTCAGGTCATGAAAATGTTGTGTGCAGGCCATGAAAATGACGCCTTTAGACAATGACACCTTCAGATCATGATAGACAGAAATTAAACCCTTAGTCCATCATATGATGTCTGCACGCCATGAGGATTATTCCTTTAGACTATGATGCCTTAGGAACATGATAAGCATAAAATAAGTCTTCAGGCCATGACATGAACTCCGCAGGCCATGAAAGATGATGCCTTTGGAGGATGACGCCTTTGGAATATAAGTAATGAGTAAAGAGAGCGTATCTTTTTAGCATCTGTTGATCCTTGTGACTTGATGTGATTCACGCACATGAGCACTATGCAATCTTGGGCTTATGTAAACTTCGAGCACAATGCAGTCTCGAGAACAATGCAATGATGCATTTTTTTGGGTACATGCATTATCGGGCACATGCAATGATGCGTTTCTTCGAGCACATGCATTATCGGGCACATGCAATGATGCATTTCTTCTGGCGCATGCAATATAGGGCAAATGCAATGATGCATTTCTTCAGGCACATGCAATATCGAGGACATGCAATAATGTGTTTTTGCGATCTCGGGAATAATATAATGATGTAGTTCTTCGAGCATAATGCAATATCGGGCGTAGGTGCAAATGATGCAATATCGGGCAGAATGTAATTTGCCAGCACAGCTGTTTCTTGAGTGCGTACAGTACATCGGGCATTCCTCTTATTGGAAAAGTCGGGTATTAGCGATAGTTTGATATTTGGTCTTGTTGGAAGGAAAATGTGCCTTTGAGTTTCAATTTGTTGTACTCAAAGCGATATTGGAGCTGTTTTTGTGTAGGTGCCTATATTTTCTACATTCAAAGAAAATTCATGAGTTCAAGAAATGGGGGAAAGGTTGATCTGCTTCGTCTGGTGTGTTCTCCTTTGACCCGCCATCCACACCTCTTTGGGCATCTGTTTTTCCTAATAGGGGGAGGAACTTTGAAAGAATTTGAAATTATCATTTAGTAAAAGAAGTTGATGTTGAATCCTTGACCATGGCATAGGTTGAGACTTTACAACATCTGACTCAAAAGTAGATCTATCATTCTGAAATTCGTTGTAAGCTGACTGTTTGTGAACTTTTCAGATCCTTTTGAAAGGTTCTGTCCCTGCCATGATTTGTAGAAATATTGAGGTTCGCTCAAAATTCTGTCCCAATATCGAGGAGAAATACTTTTGATGGAATTTTTTAGTTTGACTCAAAAATTCTTCCACAGTATCGAGATTTGCGAGGAAAAACAATTTGATGGAAATTTTGAGACCCTCTCAAAAATTCTGCCCCAGTTGACAAATAAGGGGGAAAATGAAGGTTTTTATTATGATAAGACCGACCCCCTATAGGAGCTCATACGTATCCCCTCTTAAGCGAGAATCAGGTCTGACGTAGTTCCAAATTACAAAGAGCATGAAGCAATCTTTAGATGTAATATTTTTTCACAGAATCTGAGTTGATAGGTTTTGGCCAGACTTCTCCATCCATTTATGCAAGTATGAGGGCCCCACCTGTCAGTACTCGAGAGACTATGTACGGGCCTTGCCAGTTTGGTGAGAATTTACCCTTTGCTTCGTCTTGATTTGGGAAAATCCGCTTCAAAACCTGTGAGAAATGTCTTGGTCTAACCTTCTTGTTGAAAGCTCTGGCCTATCTATTCTAATAGAGCTGACCATGACAAATGGCGTTAATTCTTCTTCCATGTATTAATGCCAGATTCTCTACACGACCTTGTATCCAGTCAACGTCACTCAGCTTTTCTTCTTGAATGATCCTTAGGGTTGGTATCTCTACTTCGGCGGGTATCACAGCTTCAGTGTCGTATATTAAGAAGTAAGGTGTGGCCCCGGTGGAAGTTCTGATTGTGGTACGATACCCCAGCAATGTGAAAGGTAGCTTTTCATGCCAGTGTTTGTGGTTATCAATCATCTTGCTCAATATCCTTTTGATGTTTTTGTTTGCTGCCTCAACAGCCCCGTTCATTTGTGGCATGTATGCTGTAGAATTTTGATGACTGATCTTGAACTTCTCACACATTGATCTCATCAGATCACTCTTTAGGTTGGTGCCGTTGTCGGTGATGACTGACTCAGGAATTCCAAACCTACAACTAATGTTATTTTTGACGAAGTCATCCACAACTTTCTTTTTCACTGATTTGTGGGAGGTGGCCTCAACCCACTTGGTGAAGTAGTCAATTGCGATAAGAATGAATCTGTGTCCGTTGGATGATATTGTCTCGATTGGACCAATGACATCCATGCCCCATGCCGCGAAAGTCCAAGGTGAACTAGTGACATGGAGTTCGTTGGGGGGTACTCGAATCATATCTGTGTGTGTCTGACATTGACGACATTTCTGAACGTAGCGAATGCAGTTTGTCTCCATAGTTAGCCAATAATATCCTGATCTCTGAATCTTCTTTTCTAATGTAAAACCGTTAATGTGAGGGCCACATGTGCCTGCATGTATCTCTTCGACCAGCCTGCGAGCCTCCTTCTTCGATGCATCTTCGTAGACCTAAATCGGGAGTTCTCCTATAGAGGATTTCCCCACTTAAAAATAATTGGGTTGCTAACCTTCGAATTGTAAGCTTTTGTACATTTGTTGCATGTTCTGTGTATTCGCCACTTTTCAAATATCCTCTAATGTCATTGTACCAGGGCTTTCCATCAAGCTCTTCTTCAACATGGAAACAATAGGCGGGTTGTTCATGTATGTAAATGTGAATAGGATCAATGTAATTGTGATCAGGGTGTCGAATCATGGAAGACAGAGTGGCTAAGGCATCTGCGAATTCATTTTGGACCCTTGTTACATGTTTGAATTCTGTTTTAACAAACCTTTTACATAGCCTATGCACGCACTCTAAATATGGTAACAACTTTCGATTTTTCATTGCCCAATCACCTTGAACCTGATGGATCAATGGGTCTCAGTCCTCTATTATTAGCATTTCCTGGACATCCAACTTAATCGCCCGTCGGAGACCCAGTAGACAAGCTTCGTATTCGGCCATATTATTTGAACAAAGGAATCTGAGTTTTGCTGATACCGGATAATGTTGCCCGGCGGGTGAGATCAAAACAGCCCTGATGCCGGATCCGTTCAGATTTTTAGCTCCATAAAAAACATTCTCCATCCATCATATTCTTCAGAAATGTCCTCCCCCACAAAGTCCACTTCTTCATTTGGGGAGTAGGTCTTTAACGGCCTATAATCATCGTCCACTGGATTCTCCGCCATGTGGTCTGCTAATGCCTGTGCTTTCACTACTTTTTACGTGACATACACTGTGTCAAACTCGCTCAAAATATCTGCCATTTTGCCAGTTTACCTGTGGGCATGGGCTTTTGAAAGATATACTTCAAAGGATCCATCCTTGAAATTAGATAAGTAGTGTGCGATGAGAAGTAATGTCGTAACTTTTGGGCAACCCATGTTAGAGCACAACTGTGCGCTCCAATAGACAGTATCGGGCTTCACACGATGTGAACTTCTTGCTCATGTAATATATTGTTTGTTCCTTCCTCCATGTTTCATCGTGTTGTCCCAAGATGCAACTGAAAGCATTATCCAATACTGAAATATACAATAGTAATGGTCTACCAGACTCTGGTGGAACCAACACAGGAGGATTGGATAGATAGTCTTTGATCTTGTCAAATACTTGTTGAAATTCGTTTGTCCATTTCACCGCAACATCCTTTTTTAACAGTTTGAATATAGGCTCACAGATGACGATAGACTGAGCTATGAAGCGACTAATGTAGTTAAGTCGCCCTAAGAAACTCATTACCTCCTTCTTGATCTTTGGCGGGGGAAGGTCATGAATGGCTTTGCTCTTTGATGGGTCCAATTCTATACCTCTATGACTGACAATGAAACCTAAAAGCTTTCCAGAAGGCACACCAAACACACATTTTGCTGGATTCAGTTTAAGATTGTATTTGCGTAGCCTAGCAAAGAATTTTTATAAGTCATCCAGATGATTTGAACTTTCCTTTTATTTGATGATGACGTCATCCACATAAACTTCAATTTCCTTATGGATCATGTCATGAAACAAAGTAGTCATTGCTCTCATGTACGTAGCCACATTGTTCTTTGATCCAAAAGGCATCACCTTGTAGTTATAGACGCCCCACGACGTGATGAAGGCAGTTTTCTCAGCATTGTCTTTGTGCATCTCAATTTGATGATAGCCGGCAAAGCAATCCACAAATGATTGAGTTTCATGCCTAGAACGACTATCAATAAGTATGTGTATGTTTGGTAATGAAAATTTATATTTAGGGCTAGCCTTATTGAGATCCCGATAATCCACACAAACTCTGACCTTGCCATCTTTCTTGGGCACTGGAACAATATTTGCGAGCCAAGTTGGGTATTCTATCACTTGGAGGATCCCAACATCTAACTGCTTTGATACTTCTTCTTTGATTTTTTGACTCAACTTAGGCTTGTATTTTCTCAGCTTCTGCTTTACAGGAGGACATGCTAGATCTGTGGGCAGTCGATGTGCTACGATTGAAGTACTTATCCCTGTCATGTATGCATAGGACCATATGAAAATATCCTTATTCTCTATGAGAAACTCGGTATACTCTTTATTTTTCTCTTTTGTCATATGGATGCTTACTCGGGTTTCTTGTGTCACCTCTGAATTTCCCAAGTTCACCACTTCTGTCTCTACCAAGTTTGGATTGGGTTTTTCCTCGAATTACTCAACCTTTTTTATTAACTCCTCGGGGACCTCATTGTCTTCGACTTCTTATAAGTCATTAATGTTAAGTAGAGCAGTCTCATTGTATGCCTTAGTCTAAGATTCAACATTTTTATAGTGGTTTTTGCCAGATGCCCGACGAGGTCTGGATGGAGTTGAGGTCCAAATGCTGACGCTGATCTTTGACTCCCTGCTTCCGCTAGGGCCCCCTTTCTCCTCCTCATTCATCACGACGTTGCAAACTTTCCCCTCTTCTTTGGTCAATGACCCCTTCAAGTCGTCTAAGATCTCATCAATAATGCCTCCCATGACTGTTGATCGAAATGATTGATGCAATGGCGGTATGGGTTTCTTCAATGGATAGTAGTACCCATCTCTAGGTGGTTGCCAATCGATCCATTCTTCGGTAGTGTACTTATATCCCAAGCCAAAAGTGGTGGAATGTCAAACAGGTTGTATAGGTTCGACTATGCCTTGCAATTCAGCCCCCAAACTTTTCCCAAGCTCGAAACCGAACCAGGCCATCATATCTATGATTTTTTGGCTAAACCAAGGATGTAATTAAATATTACCAACAAGCTCCACTGTATGGTACATTTCACTATATGCTTTCTTCCTTCAATCTTGTATACAGTATGCCTTTTTTCTCCATGGACTACAACCTCTTTGTAATCCCATTCAAACTTCAAGCATTAATGAAGAGTAGATGGGACCGCTCCAGCCATATGAATCCATGGACGACCCAACAATAAGTTATATAATGAGGGAATGTCCCAGATTTGGAAAGCTATTGGGAAAGTGACTTGACCAATGAGCATGTCCAAGGTCATCTCCCCAATAGTGACTCTCTGAGAGTTGTCAAATGCCCTCATATTCATCTTCCAAGTCTGAATTTTTGCACTATCCATGCCTAGCCTTGTCAGTGTGCTCAGAGGGCAAATATTTAAACCTGAGCCTGCGCCAACTAATGCTTTGGTTATCACCTAATACTTATACTGAATCGAAATGTACAGAGCTTTATTGTGGGTTGTTCCTTCGAGTGGCAGCTCATCTTTGTGGAAAGATATGTTGTAAGCCTCAAAGACCTGCCCTAGCATTTGGGCTACCTCTCCATAAGTGATGTTAGACGGGACATAAGCTTCACCAAGGATCTTCAGAAGGGCATTCCGATGAGTTTCGGAAGATTGCAGTAACGCCAGGATTGATATTTCGATGGGGTTTTACTCAGCTGCTCAATGACACAGTATTCTTTTGCTTGACCCTTTTTCTAGATACACTGATCTTCACGCTCTACGACTGGTGCTTTGGATTTTCTAGAGCTTCCCTGAACCAAATTTTCAGATGTGTAAATTCTTCCAGATCTTGTGATCCCTGTTGCAACATCTGTCTCTTCCAGTTTCATTTCTCTTTTGTTGTAATCCCAAGGTACAATATGTGTATCACATTATATCGGGGAAGATGCCCTATAGAAAGTGAATGATGGTCTGGGTGCGACAACTTCTACTTCGAATGGGGCGAGTCCTTGCACTATTATCGGTGCTTGGGCGGTGAAAGTCATGGCTTCTTCTGACTCGAGGGTCCAGACAGATTCTTTTCAGTCCCAGACATCACCAAATTCTACCATGTTGACCTGGTGGTTAGGAAGAGGATTGTTTGCAACATTCGGTGTAGGATCCTTGAGTTGGATGGTTTTTGTATCAATCAACGTTTGAACCTTATCCCTGAGGCTCTACAAACTTCGGTAGTGTGACCCTTCATCCCAGAATGGTAGGCACAGACCTTGTTAGGGTCGTAGCACTTTGCGCGAACATCCACAGGTAATGCAGGAATTGGGGAGACGTACTCAGCATGTTTCAGTCTTTCATAATGTTGTGTTATGGGTTCGTCCAAAGGGGTATAATTTTTTGTAGGTCTTCTTTCATATGGAGGTCTGTTTCGGTAATTTGGTGTTTGAGTGGGTGATGGAGTTTGGAAGTGTGTTGGTTGGACATTATAGATAGGATATGAGGCATGCATATATTGAGGGGGAGTGTTTTGGTAATATATTGGCATGGGTTGGGGAGATATAGGGGGTGGAGCTGAGGGATGTTGAGGGTATGGAGTGTGATGGTAAGGGGATGGTGGTGGGTTCGTTGCCTGGTGCTCAAAAGGGGCCTTGGTTCCATGGGCCATAATTACAGAACCTGTTTTCTTTCGTTTTTCTGTCATTCCACTAGATTGCAGAGCTTTGTTGGTTGCATTTTCTGTCATCCCACCAGATTGCAGAGCTTTGTTGGTTGCTTGCAAAGCCTCCAAGTTGATGATAGTCCCATTCTTTATGCCTTCTTCAATTCTTTCGCCTAGTTTGATGATTTCAGTAAAACTCTTTTCATCCACCAGCATCATTTGGTCATAGTATTGTGGTTCTTGGGCAAGAATGAAGTAGTCTTTCATGTGAGATTCATCCATAGGGGGTCTGGCCCTGGCCGCTTCAGACCTCCATCTTATGGCGTAGTCTCTGAAGGATTCACTAGGTTTCTTCTTCAAATTTTGAATGTAAAACCAATCAGGTGCATTTTGTATATTAAAACCAAACCTGTTCATGAAATATGTTGCCATATCTACCCACTCTAATAATTTCTGCGAGTCTTGCACAATATACCATGCTAGGGTCTCCCCTGTAAGACTTCTAATAAACAGCTTCATGAGTATCCTCTCGTCTCTTCCCACCCCTACAAGTTTGTCACAGTACATTCATAGGTGGGCTTTGGGATCCCCAAATCCATTGAACATCTCGAATTTTTGAAGCTTGTATCCTTCGGGCAGTTTTACATCAGGGTGCATGCACAGATCTTCGTAGCTCAGTCATCCTATCTTTCTGTTTCCTTCAACATGCTGCACCTTGTTGGTCAAGCTATCTAATCTCCCAGTCAGGTTTTTTATCAAAATGTCCTTTTGGTGGGATTTTGATTAATGGAGTTCATGGGTCAGAGGAGCGGTTTCCACATATATTGGATTGAGGTTGTTATTTCCTAGAGTATATGGGGGATTTTCATTTGGTGTTGTTTCTGGAAGGGTTGGCTTGGTTTGTTGGTAACAATGGTCGAACAGAGCTTGGGTATTTTGGGCATGGGGTGGTTGAAAGGTATTTGGATTAGTGATTTCAGGTCGGGATATTTGATTGGAGGATTATTTGTCATGGTTGTTTGGTTAGTGTGAGCAAGATTGTCTATGTTTTCTCCAAATTGGGTTCCAAGAGAGATAGACAGCTTTTCAAAATCGCGCATGTGGGCTACCTCCTCTTCCAATTCTTTTGGAAGTTGTCCCCCCTCAGAAGCTTCTACTCTTTCATTGGTGCTGTTGTCATCAACCATTTTACCTTTATCCTTGGAGCTTGATCTTTGAGAAGAAGGAGAAGGGGGTCCCTTTTGATCGTGTATGTGCCAGGATGAAGGATAGATCAACCTTGGGAAATGGGAAATAGTAGAATCAACAAAAAAGATGTTAGGGGGTTAGGATAATATCATAAAAGCAACACGTTGTTTTAGGATAAAGGCCCTGAATGCACGGGACTTTGTTGAGCCATAGATAGGCCTAAGCGACACATAAGTGATGCACAACAATTTATTCAAGCCTTATTTTCCAATTGGAGTTTAGAGTTAGATAATAAAACGACTTTCAATTATTATATTGAAATAAATTCAATTTATTACATCAATCTAGAGATAACTAAAGGGCTAGGGATAATTTATGGGGAATAAAGGAAAAAAAACTTCAATTATGTTGCTCTCCAATGTTAGGCACAATCTGCTTCCTCCTTTCTGGGGTGATATCATAATCTGTGTTGAGAAGATTGCGATCCCATCTTCTCTCCTTTTCATCGCCAAAACTAGAAAGACCTCCTTCGTTCAAACCTCTATGCTCTGCATCTTCTAAAAGTCATACGTAATATTCAGGTGTGCAGAAGGGTCTATGCTCTTGAACATCGATAGTTATCAAATTCTCCCATCTTCGTAGTATAGTGTTCACTTGCGGTATTTCTGGCCCAAAGTCATATCCATAGTGGATCATGTGGGATCGCAGAGGTATCATTTGTATCCGTCCGAATTATCCAAGGACTCGTAGTGGTGCATATGGTTGCACTCCATTCAAACCGATAAGCTCGATAAAGTAAAGTTCATTTCCTCTTATGATGGCACGTCGTGGCTTAAACCAATAATACTTCCATTGGATTTCAATGGTTGGACGCTCCTTTAGGTATGTGAACAAGTCATCCGCTCCCACAGGGGAGATAAAATATTTCATCCTTAGGCGATGATTCATAATTTTGTTCCCCATAGTCCCTCTAATAATGTCTATTTTATTAGATCTTTGGTAGAAATGTTCGACGGCCCAAAGTTGCAGCATATGCCGACTCTCTATAATGAGTTTTGAGTAGCATTGGAGTAGTTGTGAGAGGCGCAAAGACACAACATCACGAGAACAAAATAAAAAAAAAGGAAGAGAGTCCCAAATTGGGGGAAATATGAGTGGAATGCCAGTTATCAAAGTAGTAAACACTTAGCATTTTAATTGGAAAGCGGTAACATATAGGCAGTTTATAAAACAATAAATAAATAAATAAGCATAAATAAATAAAGGAAAGTAAATATATAAAGATATTAAAAAAATCACGCAAATAAGGAAAGAGGGTATGGGATTAAACATGTAAGTAAAAAAATAAGGAAAAAGTGAAAAGGTGAAACATGGTAATAAAAGTGAATGGTTTTATTTCATCCGACTTCCAACAACATGAAGTCTATAAGGACCGTCCAACTAGATTCAAAGATAAATCGAATTAAGACCCAAAAGGAATAGTTTACAGTTTTTCATCAAGGACGTCATCTGCATCATATTATAAGACACGATAGTGTCATTAACAAATGGGTCATTTTATTGGTGTTGTCATTTGAGACGATACACCACCTGGAGGGTAAGTTAATTTCAATTGTCGATTGAGATGACACTACCGGAGGGGTCATTTTAGTTTTATTGTAAATTGAGACAATATGATTATCGAGAAGGTACCTAGAAGATAACTATGTTGCTCGATTGATACACTATCTTCATTTGGTATCAAGGATGGCATCAAGAGAAAATAATCATACATTGCGGGAAGATATTCATGCCCCACAAGGAATTACGCATTGCGGGAAGATATTCATGCCCCGCAGAAAATCACGCATCACAGGACGATATTCATGCATCACGGAAAATCACTCATCGCGAGTTAATATTCATTCATCGCGGAAGATCATACATCGCGAGTTAATATTCATGCATCGTGAGAAGATATTCATGCCCTGCAAGAAATCACGCATCGCAGGAAGATATTCATGCCCCACAGAAATCACGCATCACGGGAAAATATTCACGCACCACAAAAAATCACGCATCGCGGGAAGATATTAATGCCCCGCAAATATCACACATCGTGGGAAGATATTCATGCCCTGCAGAAAATCATGCATCACGAGTTAATATTCATGCATCGCGGAAAGTCATGCATCGCGAGTTAATATTCACTCATCGCGCGAAGATATTCATGCCCCGCAAGAAATCATGCATCGCAGAAAGATATTCATGCCCCACAAAAAATCATGCATCGCCGGAAGATATTCATGCCCTGCAAAATATCAAGCATCGCAGGAAGATATTCATGCCCTGTAGAAAATCATGCATCGCGAGTTAATATTCATGCATGGAGGAAAGCATCATCGCGAGTTAATATTCATGCATCGCAAAAATCATGCATTGCGAGTTAATATTCATGCATTGAGGCGAAGAAGCCATACATTGCAAGAGAAAATTCATGCATCATGTAAAAGTCTTGTATTGCGGTAGAGAGATCATGCATGGTCGGATAATGAAATTGTGCATCTCAAGAGAAATATTTACCCATCAACATCAATTGCATCGTTTATTTGGAGAGATCTAATGCCAAGAGAATCGTCGAAGACGACGTAATGAATACACTAGCACTACATCAGTTTTTACTTATTTATTTCGACATCAAAGGAAGAGTGCATTGAAGATTATATTGCAAACATGAGACATAAGCTTTATTTGCTTTACGTCAAACGGATGAGGTTGACGTCAAACGTTGAAGGAGAGCAATTAAGTGTCAGGTAAAAGACATTTTCTCCTATTTGAATTGCATGTTTATGCTAACGAGTTTTATCTCAACTTTTCAAGAGCATTCGAAAGGATGAATATTCCAAAAAGAAAACACAGGTTCGGACGACATCAAAAAGGATGCAGCATAACGTGGAACTTTTTCTTAGCAGCGAACTGGGACATAGTCTAAAGAGGAGTGTCAAACTCTTACGACGCGAGCAGAGGAGCGACTTCCACCCTGATAAAACCACACCTCTATCGGAAGGCATATGGTTTTTCTTTACTTTCCTCGATTTCAGTCTCGCATCCAGAAATTTTGGTGTATGCCTGAGGCAATTTCCCAATCTGAATGACAATGCGCTAAGAGTTTTGGAAATTATGTCCGTGTAAGTTCTTAACAATGGGTGTGAAGCGCGCCACATTCATGGCTAAGAGGTTACAAGCCTCCTTTTCATAATCGAATTATTTGTTACTTGTCTAGAACCGAAGGTTATCTAGCATAATAGATTTCCCTTTTCAACCGATCGAGTCGAACTACAAACATTCTGATTCCTAAGCTTTGATGATATGTAGGTGGGCTCAATGCTGAAAATTAGGTTGTATCCCAACATTCACTCTTAAATCCTATTCCCGAGCATTTCAGTCCCTTCATAATCCGTTATTGAGATGGCTTTTGAATTCATTCAAAATTGTGCATTAAATCGAGCCTATCGAACTACAAGTGGCCTGAATTCTCATATATCCTGAGATATGTAGGAAATCTATTTCCGGGGTTCGGCCCTAACTCTTAAAGTTCATACCAAGTTCTTTTACTAAAGATGAATATGTGGTCGGTCAAAATTGAATTGGTCAACTTCATTTTCCTCGAATTTCTTGCATCAATTCAAGTAAAATGAGGGACAGTTGTTGACACCTAATTTCGACCTTTCCGGATAGGAATTAATTATCGAGCTTCATAATTCCAAACAATTTGAAATAAGTAGTTTTATAAAAATTTAAAAAATAAAATAATAATAATAATAGTAATAATAATAATAATAAAAATAAATAATAATAATAATAATAATAATAATAATAATAATAATAATAATGATAATAATAATAATAATAAGATATAGTTTGCAAGTTATTTTAATAATTTCGTCAATTTTTTTTTGTATATATAATTTTTAAATAATATGTATGTTTTGAATAATTTTATATAAAATTAGTTTATTTTATAAGTATTCAAAAATCGTCCCAAAGGATTTTTTTTTTGCTTAATAGTTTTGTTAAATAAATTTTGTCTATGTTATTAAGTTGCATTCTTCGAATCTTAGGTATATAACTAAATCAAACACTTTATATAGTTAAAAATTTAAAATCTGATTAATTAGTTTTTAGTTAATCCATCTTATTTAAAAATTCAGCTTAAATTCAATTTGTTTAGATATTTTACTTTAAATCCTTTTGAAGGGACCAAGAATGGGGCTTTTTTTCTAAATTTTCGGCAGGCAATTTTCTTTCTTTTTTTAAAAAAACAAAGTCCAGCAATATCTATTACAGCAAGACCAGCCCAATATTTCTGCCCCCAGCCCCTTTTCATTTTTATAAAGACCATTTAAATTCCACACCCAGTACAATAAAATACATCCCATCCCATCCGACCCCTAACATTTAATCCGACCCGCCCCGATTTTCTTCTTCTTCTTCACGCGCAACCAGTCGCGAACGAACCGGAAATCCAGTAACGTATCGCAAAGCGCGCACCCCATACCCATGCCCTCTTCTTCTCCCTCTTCGCGTGAGACCCAGCAACGGGCACCTACGAATTTCTCTATGTTCGCCCCTGTTTTCATACGAGTCGCAGCAGCAAAGGGAGACACGTAAAACCATCCTTGCTCAGGATTAGTCCACCTGGCAGCGATGATGGGTAGATCAATACTAGGCGTCAATTTCCCCTTCCATTTTGGGAATGAAGTTTAAAACTTCAGAAAAAATGTTTATCCAGATCGGTGAAAGTTTTTTGGATTTCAAAATTTGAATTGGGCCCCCTCTCATCCGAATTTTGATGGTTTTCCCCTCTTTTCGAAAACTCTAGCCCCCTTTGCTATATATATTCGTTATTGTATTATTGTTAAAGGGGCGCGTGAGATTTAACCTTCAAAAATTTTCATTTTTGTTGAGAAAATTGTTCTTGCGAGAAAATACTCACAACATAAAAACAAAAAAATATACAAGAACATATATACAAAGGGGTCCTAGTTCGGCTCGAAGCTTGGGATTTGGCTGTGAATTCCCGTTTGTTTGTATTCCGAGTCTCGTCGCAAAAGTCGCTGCCTCCGTTGCTCGTCTTACCTCAATTTGCTGCACTTAGGAAGGTAAGGTATGTTTCAGTTCCAACCCCTTGGTAGATATGTTGTTTGATGAGTAGTGGTTGTTTTGATCGATTCACTAGCTTTGTCTTTCTCTCTTGCCTGCCTTCATTCTCCTTGGTTCACTACTGATTATTCTATTGCCAAGATTAGATAGTTTGGTGTTTAAGATGTATGAAACATGAGACATGCACTTATAGATGTCGTTGTTTTTATGAACAAAGTTGGCTAGCAGGTTTAGAAGCTTTTTTCCATCCAATGAAATCTCTAACATATATAGTGTCGATTATTGCCTCATATGTAGTATGTGATTATGCTCTAGTCTGTGATATTCTACCCTAAGTTCCCTCGTTGAAATGTTTCGATCTAGTTAAAATCTCGCTGCCTAATTATTAAAATGGTCTTCTCGCGTTGATAGGATCAAAGTATCTATTATGAGTACCACTGTTTCCTCAAGTTTAGTTGGGTGTATTGGCTTAATGCTACTTCCCAGAGCGTTCAGCATATGCTTACATTAAATATGTTTGATTAGGTGATATTGTCATTGTATTTTGTTTCCGGACATCACTAATTTTTTGTTTGCTCAAAATAATTTACTTTGCTAATATCTCTTACTTCCTGTCCTTCTAGTATGATGATATGGCGCCATTGGAATTTGCTAGGAGAGTTAGCTTTATTTTTTCATGAGACATATTATGTTATCAATAGTACGATAGACTCTCTTCTCCTTGTTATTTTGGACTGCTATTGTTTAATGACGGTTTCCTAGTCACATATTTTGTAGTGTAATTTGTTCTTTTTTTCTGTCCCTTTGAATGACCCCCCTCGTATTATTATTCAAATATATGTGTTTGTTACTGTTTGGAGCCGAAAGTTATCTTAGTGGTCATGGATTGTCTTAGTTTCCAATTTTCTTGCATTTTGTTTATGCCTTGAAGTTCCTGTTAATAGATTATTTTTTTTGTTTGTTTTTTTTTTCCTTCTTTGTGTTTTCTCTGTCTCCTCCAATTTTAAGATGCCAATATTAAGATTTTTTGGGTATTCATGCCATATGTTATTCTACTTGGGTCAAAGATAATGTTTTTAATAATATGTTTTTTAGCGTATGTATTAACCATCTTTCCTTTGTTCTTCCTTGCATGAACCCCTTTGAACGAGTTTATCGGACTTCTTCATTATTTCTATGCATCTCATATTGAGCCAAAGAGACTCAAACTATCCCCCTCTGAGTCGGTCAGCGTCTAAAAATTGCGTACAGGTCGAAAAGCAACAACTTGTCTGCTGAAAATTAATTTTTCAGCCCCGGAAGGCCAAAAATAGGTTGATGTAAAGGCTGTATACACCAATATATGATCGGAATATATGAAATACAGGTGCAAAAAATTTGAAACACAAGCACGAAATACAGGTCAAAAGGTGCAGCGAAAATACAGGCTTGGAAAGTCAAAAAATGGATTGTATACGGTGTATATACTCGAATATACATAAATCATATACGCAGATTTTCAAAAAGGGCTAAGGCCCAAAAGCCTGAATCCATTTCCAGCAGAACTACGTTGCTGAAAAATGGGTCCAAGCCCATGTTTTTTGGACAATTTAGTATAGGACAAGTGGGCCAGAGCTCAACTTAGTGGAATTTGGGCAAATTGGCCCAAATTCAAATCTTCTCTTTCTCTATCTCTATATTTATTTGTCCTTATGTTGAGTAACACTTATGATTATAATTTAGTTAACCCCAATGACAGTCGTTTTTTTTATTATTTATGTATATATTCAAAATTTATTTATATACATATAATTTTACTTAGTCTTTATTCTATTTCTTAGCCTTGTCAATACTATAACTTATTTACCTTAAAAAAATTTCCCCTTTAGTTTATTTCCCCTTTAAATGATGAGAAAAATGAAGTAGTAATAAAAAATAAATAAAAAGAATTGAATTCACTTTATTTAGATAATGCTTGAAAATTATTCTAAAATGGTCATTTAGTCAAATCGTCGGTCAACCAAGAGTTAGCGTGCATTCTGAGGACCTAACACTTTTTCGGAATGTACATTTGAACTTCGAACCCTCTTTCAATCGATTTTTATCTGTTTTAAATCTTCTGAAAATTAATTTTAAGTTTTTCTTGATTTTACTAAAAAATCAAGTGGCAACTCTGTTAACTTGGAAAATCGATTTCTCTTAAATCATAAGATTAATTGATTTTTCAAAACTAAGTCATTTTTCCTTTTACAATATATTTTCGTAAAACACATACAAGTTGTAAAACCTATCCAATAATAAGAGTGCACATCCCACATGATGAGAATAGGCATTCACCGACATAGACCATACTATCTAGGTATGGAATCTGGTGTCATAAGACCCCACACCGTGGAAAGTGTTTTACTTGCCAAAGGTAGAACTAGGACAGATCCCATATAGGCACACAGTTAAAGGATATCAAATGCTTCTTTGTACTTTAGTCTCATTCTTCAAGTTTAGCTACTACCACAAGCATATCAACTTGGTGTTTTGCCTTGTTTCTCATAGAGTAATTTCATTCACACATTAACATTTGAGAAGGTATTGTTTCTTAGTCTTACCAACTCATACACTACCAAGAAGGGGTCCACAAGGGTTACCGATAAAGGTTCATTAGGATAGCTCTTTTTACGTTGTTAGAGATGGTTTCATGCCATTTATTCCAACCTACCTCTAAGTCCATCATTCCTCTCAAGAAGGGAAACCGTTATGGTCTACAACTTCTAGGCTTAATTATTAACATTCTTTTCATATTCAAGGCTTCACATTCTTAACCTTATTTTCTTATTCAAGGTTTGACATTTTTGACCTTCTTTTTATATTCAAGGTTGCATATTAGTCATTCATAGAAGGGTACCACTTTAGGTCTACCGATCCTTCACTTTCATTCATTCATACGGACATGACAAGGGGACCTAAGCCTATCAAGTCAAGAGATCACATTCACATAACTTTCATGGATCAAGTAGGGATAACTAGATCTACCTAAAAAGAAACCATATCAACATGGAAAGACTTTTTATGGTCTATAATCATCACATACCAACATTTAGAGGAACATGTTTTGATTCACAATATCTCATACCTTTATACAAGATCGCTTCAAGATAATATGAACACCTTCACATTACGCAAGATCACACAAATATCACATAATAACTTCACTTTATATATTCATGTATGCCATAACACCTTGCACATAGTCACATTACTTCATATAACAAACTTCACTTTATACCTTCGTATATACCTTGATATGATACCACTACAATTCACAAAATAATGCCTACAATGCCATGATCACAATAAGAACAAGAAGTAAGCATTGCCACCATAAGTGGATCATACCGCAGAAGAGTAATTCTACATCAGTTCTACATTATTAAGTGGATTAAGTCAAATTACCCACTTCCAATAGCCTAGATCACCATTCCTTAACATTTTCAACATTTCACAATATAACAGCATAATTAACAATAGAAATCAATCATACACAATTCCATCAATATTAGGTTATAAGCAATAAACCCACTTCATAACCAAAATTTAGGTATTTGAGAACATCTAGAGTTCATGTAGGATTTCACTGGAAAACATCAATTTAACATGAACAATATCATATCTAATGATTTGAAGTTGTTTCATTCAAGAACTATTGAGTTAGAGTGAAAATTGGACTTTTTCATCGACTTTTAATCACTTCGAAATTATCTCTAAGGTGATAGCAAGACTTAGATAAAGATGTACAACATCTTATTAGAATAAATACCATTAGAATTGAAGGGGAAAGCCATAGAAATCTACAACTCTAGCTCAATCTTTGACCTTGAGCTTCCATGGGGGTTTTTGGATAGAACTTTGGGAGGGAAGGGTTTCGTTTAGGTGCTTGAGTCTAAAAGGGGGTTTGATAAATTTAAAATACTTAACCCACATAAATACAAATAAAAAACCGTACATACATTTAAAAATACTTGGTGTGAAGTTACCATTTCCCCCTAAGTTCGCCGAACTGTTGCATAAAATCTCAACACCATTTGACACCCTCAATCAACGGACCGTCAATGGGGTCCGTCACTTTGGTCTGCAACACAACAATTTGCAATCTTTTCAGGTCTGATCGATGCCCAGCATTGACGAGCAATCAATGCATTGATTGGCCGTCAATTGGAGTCGTCAACCATGATTTCCTGGCAACTTCTTTGTAAGAAGGTGGGGTCCTCCTCAAGGGCCATTGTGAGTCCTTGGGGAGTCGTACCTGGACGTTTAGATCCTAAACATGGACATCTAGGTTATAGGGTCATCACCACGTAATTATACCTGAAATATCACAGTTAACTTCAACAAAAACACATAAGAACACACTATCACACAAACGACTAGTCCCCGAATGTCTTGGTAGTTCCTTGACATTTGACCTCAAACTCAACGGAACTAAGATATAAACTCGTTTTAACATTAAATTAACAATTTAACAGGCTTTAAAACAAAAGTGAATATCTAGTCCATCCTAGTTCACTTTTAGGATCGTTACATTCTCCCCCACTTGGGAACATTCGTCCTTGAATGACACTAAAACACATTCGAGGACTCAATGACTCACAAGCATCCAACAACATACAAAATCATAAAATCAAAAATATATTCAATAGACACATCTAGGAGGATCATCATTTCCACATATGAGAGACTAAAAACACGACAAGAAGGTAAGAACAACATCTACAAACTCATCATGCATTAGACTTCGCATTTCTCATTTTATATTTGGAGGAACTTCCTTCTCCACATCACACCATGCTCGTTTAGACATCACATAGCACACATGAAATTTCTCATCAAATTACTATCATGCAACATTTTACAGAAAGCACATACAGAGCAATTTTCCTCATACAGGCTCAACATGCAATTTCTCAATAACACATTAGGCATGCTCAACAAGTCAACTCATGTACTATTTAGGCATGTTCACAGTTTCACCTCATGAAGCAAATAGACAATCTACACTAAATGCACATGAACATGAGAATATTTGAAAATTCATTTTCCACAAAAGACTCCATAACATGAACAAAGCTACTAAGAACCCTTAGATTTAGGCTTCAATAGGAACATCAGGAAAATATAGGGATATCTCACTCCCTACACCCTTATTATTCACCATACTCCCCTACTTGGAAGAAACCCATCTAATACTACCCCACTTGGGAGAAAACCCTCTAAGGCAACATGAACATACCATAAGAATGTCAATCAAGAAACATCAAAATAACTACACAATTCTAACCCAAACTTTCAATTGATAAAACCTCTTGAAACTAGAACATCAATCAACCCAATCTCATGAACACCAAAGACTTTGAAGGCCTCATCCTCTAGCAATAACATTCCCTCCTAGGAGAGTCAAACTTGCCCTTTCAAACATCATCTCTTCCTATTCTAAGGTCAGAGCCTACCAACATAATACCTTCTCACACATCATACCTATAAATTTGTAACATCATACTTCATCATCTCTTTCAACATACCTCGAAAGCACAAGTTATCCAAACCAGGTTCTAACACCAACACTCACCATTAAAAGGTAACTCATCCAACCTAAGGTCATCATCAAAACCTTCTATATCCCATCTATCAAGTCACTAATAATCTTTTCTCTCCCTCAACTTTGCAACACAACCCTAAAAGGGGAATTACCAGTCAAAGGACCATCACATAAGGAACAAGGGAAAGGCATCATAGAATAAAACTTTTAGGCACGAGTTGAAGAATGAAAAAGTGAAACTTTCTTACCACCTAATATCCTTCTATTCATAAGGTAGCGTGCTTCACATTATGAACAAGACTCTACTAGATGCATTTTGAGACAATCTAAGACCATGCTGGACACTTGATGTTCTAATATCATGTTTGTAACAACCCGGGAGTACTCCCTATCCATAACTGGTGTATTTGACCTCTCAGAGGTCTCATACAAGACACATGGATTATTCATTTCATAGGATACTTAAAAATAGAGTATAATTTAAAATTTTCTTCACACACGAAAAATACTTTCATTAATTCGCAAGCGGGAGACTTTAAAACATCTTACTTTACAATACGTCTCATTAAGCCATCTAATAACTTTTGGAGTACAACATTTGGGACTGAACCCATGCAAGACTTAAAATAAAGACTAAAAGACCATAAAAGAACATAAAGGTCTTGTGCTCGAATTTATGAGGACTCACCAAAGCTTCATCTTCAACCCTTAGAAACCTAGCCATCATCCATAACATACCAAGATCTCCAATCTCAACAGTTTAATCAAAAAGGGAAAAAGAATGGGTTAGCACATTTAGCACTAAGTACGGAAGCCATGCAAAAAGGGACATTTAGTATAGAAACATGCTTTCATGACATTTTGATAAAAACCTTCATCATAAGAGTTTAAGAGACATAATACAAGTCAACATTCACATATAATAATATTCAACTAGTATCAACATAAAGAACTTAATTCCATATTCATCAAGTAAGTATTTTCATCATTTAGACTCTCTACCTAAGGTTACTCTAACACCCACCTAAGTAAGACATGAAGAGACCACCCATACAGCCTCTTCAAGCACTCCTAAGTTATCCTCAAAGCCACCCTAGATAAGAACCTTTCTATTCAAAATAATTTCACTACGTGAAAATTATTTATTTAAGCCATTTAACAGATAACTAGACAAATAGGGGACTTTAGATAATGGTCTTAGAAGACCTAGGGAACTCCCTTTAGTATCTTCAAAGCCTACTCTTGTGTAAATAGCTTCCCATTCCACTACCTACACGCTATAAAACCTATCCAATAACTAGAGTGCACATACCACATGATAAGAATAGGCATTAAACGATATAGACCATACTAGCTATGTATGGAATCCAGTGTCATAAGACCCCACACCATGGAATGCTTTCTACATGCCAAAGATAGAACTAGGACAAATCCGATGTAGCCACATGGTTAAGGGATATCAAGGGCTTCTTTGTACTCTAGACTAACACTTCAAGAAGGGAGATTACCACAAGCATATCCACTCGATGCTTTGCCTTATTTCTCATAGAGTAAGTTCATTCGCACATTATCATTTGAGAAGGTACCATTTCTTAGTCCTACCAACTCATAATACAACTACCAAGAAGGGGTCCACAAGGGTTGCCGAGCAAGGTTCATTAGGATAGCTCTTATGAATTCATAGAGATTTTTTCATGTCGTTCGAGCCAACCTACTTCTACGTCCATAATTCCATTCATGAAAGGGAAACATTAGTGTCTACCACTTCAAGGCTTCATTATTAATCTTCTTTTCATATTCAAAGTTTCACATTTTCAACCTTCTTTCATATTCAAGGTTTAACATTCTTAACATTCTTTTAATATTCAAGGTTTCATATTGTTCATTCATAGAAGGGTACCACATTAGGTCTACCGATCCAAGACTTTCATTAATTCATACATTGATGACAAGGGTTCCTAAGCCTACCAAGTAAAGAGATCACATTCACATAACTTTCACGCATCAAGTAGGAACAAGTAGGTCTACCTAAAAAAGACACCATATCAACATGTAAAAACTCTTCATGTGCATTATCCTCACATGCTAACATTTAGAGGAACATGTTTTAATTCACAATATCTCATAGCTTTGTACAAGATCACATGAACACCTTCACATTATGAACATTATAAAAGATCACACATATATCACATAATAACTTCACTTTATACATTCATGTATGTCATAACACCTTGCACATAGTCACATTACTTCATATAACCAACTTCAGATTATACCTTCATATTTACCCTAACATGATACTACTGTACTTCATATAATAATGCTTGAAAGTCCATGATCACAATAAGAACAAGAAGTAAACACCGCCACCTTAAGTGAACCATAACACACAAAAGTAATTCTACGTCAATTCTACATTAGTAAGGGAATCAAATCATCTTACCCTCTTCCAACAGAAAATATTACCATACCTTAAAATCTCCAACAATCCAAAATATAATAACATAATTAACAATATAAATCAACCATACAACTCATTATAATCACAATTCCATCAACATTAGATCATAAGCAATAATCCCACTTCATAAGCCAAATTTAGGTATTTGAGAAGATTAGGGTTCATAGATATTTTCGTTGGAAAACATCAATTTAAGATCAATAATATCATATCTAATTATTTGAAATCATTTCATCCAAGAACCCTTGAGTTAGTGTAAAAATTTGACTTTTCCATAAACTTTGAAATCTTTGAAATCACGTTAAAACTGGCTCCAAGGTGAAAAAAAGCCTTAGATAAAGAAGTCACATACCTTATTAGAACAAATCCCATGATAAATGAATGAGAAAACTATACGAATCCACAATTCTAGCTCCATCTTTGACCTTGAGATTTCATGGAGTTTTTTGGAGAGAACCTTTGGAGGGAAGGGTTTTGATTTAGGTGCTTGACTCTAAAAGAGGGTTTAATAAATTTTTAACATACTTAAAATACCTAAATACAAAACAAAGGCGTCCATACACTTAAAAAGACTACGGTTAATTTACCATTTTACCCCAAGTTGGTCGGACGACTGCAGAAAATTGCAGCACCATTTGACGCCCTCAAACGGACGTCAATTGATTGACACCATGTCATTAGGGTCCGTAATATTTGTCTGTAGATAAAAAATTTAAAGGCTTTGCAGGTCTGATAGACGGCCATCATTTATGAATGGTCAATGCATTGACTGGCCGTCAATTGAAGTCGTCAACCATGCTGTCCAGGCAGCTTCGTGGCTAGAAGGTAAGGTCCTCCTCAAGGGCCCCTTGTGGGTCCAAGGAGGAGTCGTACCCGGACGTTTTAACCCTAAACATGTTCATCTACGTCCTAGGGTCATCACCAATGACTTAGACCTCAAATAACACACTTAACTTTAACCTAAACATATAACAACACACTAGTACACAAATGACTAGTCTCCGAACGTCTTGGTCGTTCTTGACGTTTAGCATCAAACTCAACCGAACTGACCTATATATAAACTCATTTTAACATTAATTTAACAATTTAATAGCCCTTAAAACACAAGTGAAGATCTACTCCATACTAGTTCATTTTGAGGGTCGTTACAAGTGGGTAAGAGAGATTTAGTCTTTACAATGCTCAATTTGAAAAAAATTTGAAAAACCACTTCAAAAATCTCCAAAGCGAACTTTCAAATCTTCAAAGCTAAGGAACACTACAGAGAAAAGTTCTCTAAGCTTAAATGTCTAACAAATATATCAAAAGATGAATAATGATAATGAAAACACGTAAACTAAATGTTCAAAATATAGTTTATAGTCACCCAAAATAAAATACAAAACTCCATTTGGTGAAGTAAGTCGGGCTCGCTGAACTCATCGGTGAGCCACCTTTTGATCTCCTCTATCACCTTTTCACCCTAGTATTCAGCATCCTCATGATCTGTAACTTTGGGCGATCTATCACTGCTTTGCGGAACAAGCTTGGCGATGCGTCGATTGCTCCTTTGTGTCGCCGACTTAGTTTCCTTCCTCATGGCTTGATATACTTGAACTTTAGGCGGTCAAATAGCGACTCATCGATTTTCCAAGTGACCTTGACGATCACCAAGCTCGCTCTTCTTTAATTCTTCAGCTTTTTTTGTTCTTTTTTTGTATGTTAATGTCCTTACTTTGTTCCTCAATCCATATGCCTTCAAATCAAGGATTTAATATCTATTATTGGAATAAATTAAGCATTTGAGGAAACTAAATCTATATAAACAAAGCCCTAAATGATGAACTCATCAACACCCCCAACTTAATCTTTTGCTTATCCTCAAATAAAACTCAAGTTTAGTTCAATAAAGATATCTCAAACAGTGTCTCATAAAAGTCAATCATGTATGCACACAATAAGACTCAACTTACTCCTGGATCAATTGTGCACTCAAAGATTCAAATTTTGACTAACCATTATCAAAGATGCTCAATTTCACAATACTGTCTTCAAATGCAAGTTCAAGCTCAACAAAGGTACTCAAATTCCCTCACAGCAAGGATAATTCCATATTCACACACAATTATTCAACAATTTAAAGTTCTGGAATTACATACAACTCTCACACTCACAAGGATGAACACATGCATTACTTTAACCATAGGTTTGCCCTAATTTTCCAATCAACACTCGTTTCAGCTCACTGAAGATCACAAAGGTCTTTTTAAGCCTTGTAACGGGGTTGAGTGTAAAGATACTGTCATTTAGGCTCAGTTGTTGCTACCCTCATAAAATGTGGTCTACACATCACTTTCTTCCTTTTTTCAACATTTTGATCATGTTTTTAATTCACCCCATTATTCTCTTTCAGATTGAAATCCAGTACACCTTTCTTTTCCAATCAAAGTGGGTTTTTTTTCACACTTTATGAATTAAATTCTCTTTTCACCACGTCTAATCTTAGGCTTTTGATCAAAGTTACCTATTCAAACAAACCACACTTCATGAGAGTTATGAGTGAATGGATAAAGAAGGGTCACAATTCTTCAAGTTTCTTCGAAGAAAAGGATAAGGCTCAAAGGGCTCAAGCAAAGTTCAGACATCTCACAAGATTGTCCACAAAAATGGTATATCTTCCAATCGTTTCACTCTTTAAATTTGTTGCCTAAGATCATTTCCAGAGCTTGTGTCACTGAGTCAATCGGATCAGTGGAGCAACTTCTAGGTGACATCACAGAGTGTTCAATGTAAGCTCATTAAACAAGGCATTGACACCTATACCAAACGAGAATCCACATTTTCTAGCTAGTGTGCAATGTTCATCAAAAGAAACTCATTCGACAACTGGTTAGTCACAATGAGATGCAAAAAGTTCACACATTGTCTATGCAACTTCATTTTGCCTCTTAGTAGTAGCACATCAATTTTTTTCAATTACCAGCACTATCCAAGTCATTAGTGTTGATCATAACCAATACACAAATTTGCAAAAGAACAGCCACAACCCCACACAAAAGAGGTGGCACAAAATTTTCAAAATGGGCCAAAACCACTTACATTCAAAAAAAAAGGAGCCATGACCTCAAATATCCACAAAAATTGAAATTAACACACATCTATAGATCAAAACACCCGATCAATATTCCCAAATAAAACATAATCAAAAGTTCTAGGTATGGGAATACCTTACCCCGCCTACAAAAGAAAAACAGTTGTCTCTAAGTGCAACTAACAACATAAAAATCACCAAAAGAACTGAGAAGGAGGTAAAGATTGATCCTTTCTACATAGCCGCTATGTCTGTCGTGGAATCAATGCTCGGTGTCACACTTTGGTCTTCTGCATTAGTTCCTGAGGTAAAAGTAACATCGACTCCACTAGAGTCTTATATGGAAGTCTCTCTCATTGAAGTCTAGATGGATGAATGAACCATAGACTCCTCAACCTCGGCAGGACCTCATAAGTGGTCTCCTTCTAAACACCAAGTTTCTCCTCATAAGTCTCAAGCTCGGACTCTACGGCTACATCATCAACTCTAACCTTATCTGCTGTGATAGTCAAAGGCATATCAGAATAGGCTGGAATATATCTGCCCACGTCATCAGGGATCTCCACGTTCCCAAAAGTCATTGACATATCACTGTACTTTAGTAGGTCCACGTTCTTTCTCAATTCAGTTATTGCAACCTTTAAGGTCGTCACCTCATAAGTGGCTCCCTAACCTCTCACACACCTCTATCCTTATCAAAAAGGCATCAATTGACTCTATAAGAGGTGTCACAGCAAAACTGAGAGCTCTCTCAATCATCCCAACGACTATGGCCTCTAGCCTGGAGGTAGATACATCAGCAAAATAGTCTAGATGCCCCATCCGTTGAATCGTGGCTTGAGTGGATGTCGGGAAGCAAAAGAACTAGCAACACACCAAGGAGAAAGGAGAGCAGTAGAACTTAGAGTCATACAAGGGGAAGTAATAGAGATACATTAAGGCCCAATGGATAGAGTAGGCAATTCTACTTCTAAAGGTAGTATCTCAATGTCAATAACAAGGGATGCACCTACTGGGGCTGCCTTCTTTTTCTTCTTAGCCTCATCCTTCAAGTAATCAGCATTAATGCATCGGATGTCAGTTGATGAGGTAAGAATTACTTCCATGCTTGTCTTCTCATCATGTGGCACCCGAGCTCATCTGAATAACTAAGTGATCAACACCGAATAAGGGAGAGACGTGTGGAAATCCCTGGCCTTCATAGCCATCGCATGTCCAATGACCATACCTATATTCATTTGCTTCCCTACAATGATGGATCCAATGCATGCTGCATTTGTGTGGGGGAGAATAGACTCGTTCTGGGACAACATAAGGGTGTTACTAATGAATCTGAACCAATACCTCGCTTCCACATGAAGGTCTTTCTTCTGAATTCGCACTCCGGTGTTGATCCACCTAGGAGTAGCGTTAGATAAAAGAAGGGCCAACCATCCTTTCATATTCTCTCGAAAAGCTTTTTTCATCATGTGTTGGTAGTCATGTATAATATTGTTGGTGCATGCCAACACATCATTTATATCATCATTGTCACACTTTACCTTGCTTCCCCTGACAACTACCTGGTCTACTGGCTTAAAAGTAGAAACCTTCCTCTTTGCATGTGTTACTAGAGCTCCATATGTAGTGTAGAACTCTAAGACCCAATTAGGAATGTAGGAACCCAAGGTTTAGTGAAGATCTCAAACTTGCAGGCCTTTTGTGGTGCACCATATTTTTGTATATCGGTCAATCACTTCATAAATAAACAACCAATTCTTCTCAATGATAGTCCTTAGTACCTCGGTCGTTAGTCTCATGAGAGATCGGGGTAGGACCCTGTTCAGGTGGTGTTGGGACCAGAGCCTTTCCTGGAACTGGAGAAGGAGTACTGGATGGAGGTACCCAAATATTAGACGGATCATTCATCTTCTTGGAGAGCATTTCAGCTCTCCAAATTAGTAGAAGCTAATCATCCTCAAGCTTAAAACTATCAGCCTTTTGAGGGTCATGGTGTTCCCCCTTGCTCTCAAAAGTGGTGAGGTAAGTATCGTAGACTCCCTCACTATCGTAGCTGACCTCCGATGAAGAAATTGTGGCTCTTTGCACTTTCCTTTTCCCTTCCCACCTGTTGTAGGAACTTTGGTCGTGTTCTCTTTGGATGTAGCTGCATCCTCATTGATTATGATTCCCTTTGCCCACTTGCGGGGCGAAATGTCTCTTCCAGGTACCTTTGGTCATTCATATCTGGAAAATACACAAAAAAGAGTTAAGAAAATTATTAAGAAGAGTTGCAGAAATCATGTTGCAGAAAGACTAATCGAATGAATCGACAAGTCGTCGAGTCACTTTGGTGAGCTACATCAGGAACGCCGAAAGGATCTTCCTATCCAGAAATTAGGCAAATCAGCAAAATTAAGATCCCTTTGGCAATACACCGACACTACTCAGCGAGCTCATACTAGCCAGCCGAGAATAACAGTGTGTTTTAGGGGTTAGGGGCGCAGAAAGAGTCATCAAGGGAGACTTTTGGCGAGTGTTTGAGGTGAACTTAGCGAGCTCGGTCTTCCTTCCACAAGTTACAGACTCTAATCTAGACAATACACGAACTTAAGGACAACAAACGGGACATTTGCAAACAATCTAACAGTTTGGCCAACTCAACCCAGCTCGCCAAACGGCCCAACGTGCAAACTTTCAACCCTATTTCCCAAAATCAAGGCCAAAATTTGTTATTTGATAACTTTTTCCCATAAGAATGACGTCAAACGCTTTATCATTGGGCAAAACATGTAATTTAGCATAATTTGGGGTTACTCAGACTTCACCTAACTATACCCAACATCAATTTCCTGCAACCCAACATTTTATGATCAATTTTTATGAACAATAGTGGGAAGAAATTTAGGCATGATTAAGAAACTAATACAGGCATATACACACATCAAATACATTTCAGTACAGGTCAAACACACAACAATAAGATTTTTCCAAATGCATTCTAGTTCAACTACTTGTCAAGAGTTTGTGGTTCGGAAAACCAACCTTTAAGTTGAATGAGTAGTTTGAGATATTAGGAGGCAATGTAATCCAAATCCGAACACGACATCAAGAGAAAAAACAAGAGAAATAGCAAAAGTATGTGAAATATGAAGTGTGGGTATTAATGTACGGGGTTAGAACATAGAGAATATGAAAGCTTTTGAAATTTTAAATCGTTTGGCCTTTTAAATTCTTCCATATCGCGACCTTTTCACCGATATCAGTCAACCACGCCAAACCACTCGGTGATATGCCGAGTAGTGACTTATTTTCATAAGTTTTAAAGGACTTCCAATAAATTTTGGGGTCCGAATAGCAAACAAATAGGGCTCGTAGACGTGCTCGGTGAGTCACTGATTCATCCATTGGCCCCCAAAGTTTTACAAACTTTCACCTTAAATTTTTATGGATCTAATGGTTGTCCATGTCGGGCACTCTAACCTATAGACTCTTGCCTCGCCAATCTTCACATTTTAAAAAGAATTCCACCTTTCAACTTGTACAATCAACAACTGTTATTAAAAAAAAACACAAAGCATTAAAAACTTGGGTTGCCTCCCAAAAAGTGTCTTCGTTAACATCATTGCATGACACAATTACCCATGCAAGCTTTATTTTTGGGGTTTGCCATAGTATCACTAGGACCCCCCCCCCCCACACCGCATTTTCTTGGGCTAAGATGAGAAGAAATGTGACCCATTTGAGTCTCAAATTGCTTATTAGAGATGGAATGAGAGGTCACCATCTAGCTGAGAGTCGATATATCTTAAAACTTTATCGAACCCTTCAACCTTGTTGATAATGTGTGAGAGCATATATTCAGTATGTCCACCCTTAGAATATCGTTGGGCTTTTGACGCCCATGGGGAAGAACATACCAATCCTTCGCCCCTTCTCTTTCTTTCCAAGTGGAGTTACGATCACACCAATCTCTATCACGGTCTATCATATCCTTATCTCTATTCCGACCTTTGTTTCCACTTGGTCTTGGGTAGTTAGCATGATAGCCTCCTCCTTGGTTGGTTAGAAAATTCACTTCCTCATTGTACAACAGTTCAAATTTTACCTCCTCGATGTTTACACCACTAACACCGACAGTATTAACACTCTTTGTACAAGCACCCATGACATTCTTGGCCAAGATATCTAGTTGGGTTATCATCTTTGCCATGTTTTGGTCTCTTTGTTGATCTTTTTCTATATTCTCCTTTGTTAGTTTATAATTGAGATGAGAGACTTGGTCCTCACGAGTGTACCATGCCTGGTTAATTTTGGGCATTCCATCAAGGAGTTGGGATGCTCTTGTATAGGGTTATCGCATTGTATAACTCAGAGAAAGTTTGTCAATCACTCCTCCGTTTACCGATTCAAGACATCTATAGAAATATTCTAGTAAGACTTTATTAGGAAATCCATGAGTTGGGCATTGAAGCACCATCTTATTAAACCTTATCCAAGTCTCATGGATCGGCTCACCCCTCAAATAGCTTGAAACTTTTGATAGTATCCCTTAGTATCATCATATGCAATGGACGAAAGAATCTTACCTGGAACATTATGATCAGTTCCATCCAACAAGTTATTGAATCTCTTGGAAAATTAGTCAACCACTTACTTGCCTCACCCATCAGAAAAATGGAAAAAATCTCAGTCGGACTGATTCTTGAGATATGGTATAAACGGAGAACGGTACGCAAATATCAAAAAAATCCTAATATGCTCATGGGGATCCTCATAAGACATACCACCAAAAAAACCATTCAGTTGGTTGAGCTAAGAATGGTGCTTGTGATGTGAAATACAATGTTTCCTACAGCTTGAGGTAAACGAATGGCACCCACCACCCATTTGGTTAATGTAAAACCCAGAAAATGACTTAGGTGAACTAGAGCCTAACATGTTTGTTTTTATGGTCTACGGTACTAAATAGGTCTATTATATGGTATTGATGCAGTGTCTAAAGTATTAGGTGCATTGGAAGTCAAACGTCAAGGGACGACTAAGACGTTCGACGACTACGTTCACCTATGTGGTTCTATATGGTTATGTGTGATAAATGAGGTTTTAAGGTATTTAAATGATTTATTATGATTTATATAGTAAGTGTGTCAAGTTTCATGAAGTTTGGATATCAAACGTCCAAGAACGTCCATGACATTTGAAAGATAAGCTATGAAATGACCTTGTGTGTCTAAGCATGTTTCGTCGAGTTTTACGTGTTCGTTTTGGATGAAAATCGTGGGAGAGGTACTAAAATCATATATGATCATGTTTGGGTTGGAAATGTCCAGGCAAATATCCCCAAGGACTAATCAAGGATCCTTGAAGAAGGACGCATGTTAGTGGCCAAAACTGCCCAAGGCAGTCCAACCTACGGATGGCAAACGACGGCCAATGGCCTGGTCAATACCTGTAGGTGGTGGGCCTCGTCTGGTACTTTGTATAGGGAGCTAAAGGTTCAGTTGCCTGTCTCTGAACCCATCGACGGAGGACAGGACAGTCCGTGTGTGGACCTATGCCCCGTCGATGGGCAACCGTCGTTTGGGGTCTGTGTTCCTAGGCAGGCTACTGTTAAGTGAGAGGTGAAAGTGTAATTTCACCCCACGTCCAAATAGAAGGTTTTACGGTTCCTTAAGGGTCTTTTGGGTATTTTAAATGTGTATATAAGTCTTTAACACATTGAATATTTCATTCTTCTAAATCAAAACCCAAAATCCCTTAGAAATTCCCTAAGAATCCATTGAAGTCCAAAGTCAAGGAACAACTTGGATTGTTGAATTGAGTGGAGATTCTTCATACAATTGAATAATTATCTTAATTTATGTACGGTTTTTGATCCTTGAAACTCTCTTCATCAAGGAGACCAACTCTTAAGAAGTTTTCAAAGTTGAATTGACCAATTTCATGATTCTTCCATGGGTTCTTGCATTAATTGTTTTTAAACGATTATTATGGATTAAATTGTCATTGTATTGGTGATTTTAACCTAAATAATCTATGAACCCATGTAATTGATGAACCCTAGTTTTTGACTACTTTATGGGTTACTTGATATTGATCTAATATCTATTAATTATGGTGTAGATTTCTATGGGCTATTTAATGAAGTAATAATTGTATTCACTTTATGTATAGGTTGTATTAGATTGATGAATTAACATTGAATTGACCTAGTTTCATTGATTATTATAGTTTTATGTTGAATTGATGTTCATGGCCATTGGTAAGGGCCTTATGGTATTGAATTGGATGATTTAGCATCGAATTGAGGTGTTGAGGATGGAGTGGTGGTACACTTCCCTATTTCCTTTATTTTGATGTTATTTATTCTTCAATTATGTTGTGATTGGTATGGTCCACTTATGGTGGTGGTGTTATGTGTTTTACTTATTATTGATGTGGCCTTGTCGGCGTTACTTTATGTATTATGATGATCATGGCCTTGTCGGCACTACTTGAAGTTATGTGGTTATTTATGTAGTTTATTATGTGGAATATGACATTATCTGCCTACATGTGAAGTAATGTGAATGCATATGTGTTCTCCTATTAATTCTATTTAGGAGATCATGTTAGACTATGACTTTGACTTGTGTGTATAGTCTTAGGGTTGAGTCATTTGTTATTCCTACATGACTATATGAGTCTATTGTCACATCCCAAAACCACACCCTAGAAGTTAGGGGCAATCTCGAATTGCAACCAGCGTGCTTGACCTCTCGAAGGTCTTATACAAGCCCTTACATATCATACATCGCATAAACATAGTGAAAAGTAGTGCGGAATTAAAACTTTTCACAAACATATCATAGTCGTTAAAAATCTCTTTCATATGAAGTCATAGGAAATACAAAGTCTCAATCTCATCATCTTAAGACACAAGAATACTTAGGACACGACCCATACAAAATACGAGTATAGAAATACTTAGTATATTACAATACTTCAAATGGAAAACATAAAAGACTTATATGCCCTCGAGTCAAATGAGGTCATACTTCAAATTTTCTTGAACGATGCTACAGTCCAAGTCTTCACTTCCCAAAAGCTCCTCACCTACCAAGAACTATATAAATATATAAAAGCATGGATTAGTACAACCACATGTACTAAGTATAGCATTATGCATAAAAATCATGAAAACGAGCATTTATTGAAAATATGCATCTTTTCTTTAAAATATCATAATATAATCATAAGAACAACATTTATCAACTTAGAAACACATAAGGAAACACTTAAACCAAATATCACATTTTTATGAGTCACTTTCCAGTAATTCGAATCACTTTTACAGTGAAGTCCCTTCACTGTACAGTGAAGTGCTTAACCTTCACTAGACACACCTTCTAGCATGTAGTCTTCTCACTAAAATCTATACTAAGATTCACTTAAGTCACACAAAGAGACACCTCCCATACACCCTCTCTAAATGTGCCTAAACGATCCTCAAGAGTACTAATAATGAGACACATACACATCTACAAGACATCAAAGTACCAACACATAGATAATATGACATTTCCTCATCTAAGGCTATCAAAAGACATACTTATGTATATCAAGAAGATAACGTCCATTTTTGACCTCTTCAAGACTACCTAAATAATCCTTAAGACTTCCTAAGTTTGGATCATGTCCATATAATCAACATCTTCCTTAACTAGAGTCATTCTTAAGACTCATCTAGGTAAGATACGAAGTGACCATTCCTATGCCCCCTTCACACCTTAACCATACAACCCTTAACTACTCTATATAAGTACTTATTCCATTGACAAACTTTGATATTTAACTTAAGCTATTATATTTATCAGTTCATTTAGGAGACATTCAACACTCAAAGGACATTCAAGTAATAGCCTTGGATAAGACCTAAGGACTCTAACTAACACCATCAAAGCCTATTGTCCAATGTTTAGATAGCGTCTCATACCACCACCTAAGCTCCATAGAACTTGTATAATGCTAATAGGCATCCCTCATGATGAGAATAGGTAATAACCGACATAGATCATGATAGCAAGACATGGAATCCAAAGTTTTATCCTACTCCGATGAGGTTGTTCTACTTGCCAATGGTAGAACTTAGACACATCCATGTAGGCACATGGTGAAGGAATATGAAGGGCGTGCTTTGTAATCTAGTCTCATTATTTAACAAGAACTAGTTCCCTTACCATACTCACTCGGTGCTAGCTTTCATTCTCATAGAGTAACTCACACATTAGGTTCACATAAAAGGGTTCCATAACAAGTTCATAACCCAATCATATTTACCCTACCAAGGAAAGGTCCACTAGGGCTACCTCACTATGGAGACAAGAAGCTCCTGATGACTTTCCTAAGGATTAATATGATTCCATTCCAGCCAATTAACCTTAATTCCATCATTCCTTTACCTTGAAGGATACCATTAAGACTTTCTACTTCAACATTCTTAACCTTACCACTAAGTCAAGGTTTTCACATAAAAGACTCTCTTAACATCATTTAAGGTCACATGTCATTCATACATACAAGAATAAGAGTTTTGACATCCTAAGTCAAGACATTACTTATTCATAATCATACATACATCAAATAAGGGACACAAGTCAACCAAGACAAGACACCACATACTTCACTTTTAACTCATAATGCATGTCATTCTAGAAGCACATAGAAACAACCCTAACATCTCAAGTCATCCTATATACTATAATAACATCATAAATGTGACCAATATAGACTCATATAGTCAAGTAGGAATAACCAAGACTCAACCCTAAGACTATTCACATAAGGTCAAAGTCATAGTCTGACATGATCACCTAAGACAACATGAATAAATGAACACATATATGACTTTAAATGTAGATAGATATTGTCATGATTCTCATAATCAACTACACAATTATCCACATTACTTCAAGTAGTTGTCCATAGGGCCATGATCGTCATAATACATAAAGTAACACCGATAAGACCACGTCAATCGCAAGTAAAACACATAACACCGCCACCATAAGTGGACCATAACAATCACAACATAATTGAAGTATAAATAAGAACAAAATAAATGAAATAGGGCAGCATACACCCACTCCATCATGAGCACCTCAATTCAATGCTAACTCATCCAATTCAATAACATAAGGCCCTTACCAATGGCCATGAACATCAATTGAACATTAAAACTATAGATATCAATGAACTAGGTCAATTCAAAGTAAATTCATCAATCTAACACAACCCAGATATCAATTTACTACAATTATTACATCAATGAATATCCCACATAAAACTGCATAAGAATTCATCAACATTAGATCAATATCAAGTACCCGCAAATTAGTCAAAAACTAGAGTTCGCCAATTACATGGGTTCATAGGTAATTTAGGTTAAAATCATCAATACAATATCAATTTAATCCATAATAAACGTTTTTAAGCAAATGATGCAAGAACTCATGGTAAAATCATGAAATTGGACAATTCAACTATGAAAACTTTAGAAAACATCTTGAGAGATGGTCTCCCTGATGTAACGAGTTTCAAGCATCAAAATCCATACCTAAATGATGATAATTCCTCACTTTGATGTACAATCTCCACTCAATTCGTCACACCAAGCTCTTCCTTCACTTTGGACTTCAATAGAGTCATTGGGAATTCTTAAGGGATTTTGAGGTTTAGATTTGGAAGAATGAAATCTTCTAAGTGTCGAACACTTATATACATGTTTAAAATGCTCAAGATACCCCTAAAGAACCGCCAAACCTCTTATTTGGAAGTGGTGTGAAATTACAACTTCACCCCTCAACTTACGGTGAAGATGCGTGCAGACAAACCACCATCGACGGTTGCCTATCAACGGGGAATAGGTCCATGCACGCTGTCCTGTCCTTAGTCGATGGGTTCAGAGACCTGTAACTAGTAGCTTAGCTCCCCAGTATAAGTACCAAACGACGTCCACCACCTACGGGGCGTCGACTAGGATACTGGCCACCAACATGGGTCCTTCCTCAAGGACACTTGGTTCGTCCTTGTGGATGTTTGCCCAGACTTTTCGAACCCAACATGATCTTCTATGAGTTTAGCACCTCTCACATGAATTTAATCAAAAATTAAAACGTAAAACTCAACGAAACATGCCTAGACACACAAGGTCGTTTCAAGGTAACATCTTTCTAACGTCATGGGCGTTCTTGGACGTTTGACCTCCAAACTTCACGAAAAATGACACATGGCCTATATATGATAAAATAAATAATTAAAGGACCTTAAAACCACATGAATCACACATAAACACATAGAACCACATATAAGGCACATAGGTGACTTAGTCTTCGGACGTCTTGGTCGTCCCATGACGTTTGACTTCCAATGCACCTGATACTTTAGACACTGCCTCAATACCATATAATAGACTATTTAGGACCTTTAACCATCAACACCAAGATGTTAGGATCTATTTCACCTAGGTCATTTACTAGGTCTTACATCTATGATGGTCATATTGATGATGTTATGATAGTGTATACGAAGACTTAAAGATGATGATAGTTACTTCTATGTGTTTTAAGAATGGCATGTAATGTGTGTTAAGGTGAAGTATGTGGTGTCTTGTTTTGGTTGACTTGTGTCCCTTACTTGATGCATATATGATTATGAATATATTATGTCTTGACTTAGGATGTTAAATCTCTTAGTCTTGTATGTATGAATGAAATGAGACCTTAGATGGTGTGAAGAGAGTCTTTTATGTGAAACCTTGAACCTAGTGGTAAAGTTATGAATGTTGAAGTAGAAAGTCGTACTGGTGTCCTCCATAGTAAAGGAATGATGGACTTAAGGTTGATTGGCTGGAACGACATCATATCATACCTTAATAAAGTCATCATGAATTTTTTGTCGCCATTCTAAGGTAATCCTAAAGGTCCTATTTGAAAGGGTAAATGTAATTGGGTTATGAACTAGATATGGAACCCCTTTATATGAACCTTAATGTGAACTAATCTATGAGAACGAAGCCTAGCACTGAGTGAGTGTGGTAAGGGAAGTAGTTTTAGTCAAATAATGATACTAGAATACAAAGCATGCCTTTCGTATTCCTTAACCATGTGCCTACATGGGATGTGTCTAAATTCTACCATTGGCAAATAGAACAACCTAATCGGAGTAGGATAGAACTCTTGATTTAATGTCTTGCTATCATGGTCTATGTCGGTTATTGCCTATTCTCATCATGTGGGATACTTACTAGCATTAGAGGAGTTCTATGAAGTTTAGGTGGTGGAATGGGATGCTATCTAGACATTGCACAATAGGATTTGAAGGTGTTGGTTAGAGTCCTTAGGTCTTGTCTAAGACCATTATTTGAATGTCCCTTATGTGATGTATGAAATTCTTTAATGAATTAATGAACTAATGACTTATGTTATGAAGAATGTAAATGAATGAGTACCTAATCTAAAGTGACTTAAGGATTCTTTAGTTAAAGTGTGAAGAGGGCATATGGGATGATCTCTTCAGGTCTTACCTAGGGAATTCTTGAGAATTACTCTAGTTAGGAAAGATGTTTGGTGTTGTAGACATGATCTAAGCCTTAGGTAGTCTTAAGGACTATTTAGGTAATCTTGAAGAGGTCAATCATGGACGTTGTGTTCTTCATTTACTTAAGTGGGTCTTTTTATAGCCTTTGGAAGGAGAATGTCATATCAGCTTTATCTTTGTGTATTAAGTGAGAAAGATTCTATCGTAGGTGGTCTATAGGATCTCTTGAGTGTGTGGGTAAGGGATTGTATGGGCGGTAGCTTCACAACTCACTCAAGTGAGACTTAGAATCACCTTTGGTAGAAGAATCTTACATGGATATGTATGATGCCTTGTAAGTGTGTATGTGACTCACTATAAGCAGTCAAAACAGTCGTTTAGGCACATCTACAGAGGGTTTATGAGCGGTCTCTCTTTGTGTGACTTAAGTGAATCTTAGGATAGCTTTGAGTGGGATGATTACATGCTAAAGGATGTCTAAATTGAAGGTATGAAACTTCACTCAATGAAGGAATTTACTGTAACAGTGAGTCGAGGTCACTGTAAAGTGACTTCAAAATTTATGATGTTTGGCTAAATGTTTTCTTATGTGTTTCTAAGTTGATAAATGTCGTTCTATAATTGTATTATGATATTTAAAAATAAAAGATGCATATTTCCAATAAATGTCCATTTTCATGATTTTATGCATTATGCCATACTTAGTACATGTGGTTGTACTAATTCCATGCTTTTATCTATCTCTATAGTTGTTCGTAGGTGAGGAGCATTTGGAAAAGTGAAGACGTGGACCGTAGCTTCCGTTCAAGAGAAGTTGAAGTATCTCCTCATTTGACTCGAGGTCATATATGTCTTTTATGTTTCCATTTGAAGTATTGTAATAGACTAAGTATTTCTATATTCATATTTTGTATGGGTCGTGTCCCAAGCATTCTTGTGTCTTAAGTTTGATGAAATTGAGACTTAGTATTTCCTATGATTTTATATAAAAGAGTTATTAAAGACTATGATTTGTTTTGTGAAAAGTTTTAATTCCGCACTACTTTTCACTATGTTTATGCGATGAATGATATGTAAGGTCTTGTACAGGACCTCCAAGAGGTCAAATACGCCGATTGAATTCCGAGATTGACCCTAACTTCTTGGGTGAAGTTTCAGGATGTGTCAGTTAGGGTCATTGAAAATCAGGTCATTGACATCATTAAGATTCTCGATGTCATCTTGGTGACCCACTTGTCTACCATTACTTCTATTGACTCACATTTCCTCCTCTATTTTAACAAGCAACACAAAAACTAAAACTAAAAGTAAATAGATTCAACTGTAGATAAAAGAATACGATTCAAGTTCACCAAAAGAATTTAAAACAACACCACTCCCTAGCCGCGGCACCATTTTGATTAATAACGTTTCAAAGACACTTCTTCAAATTCTAAGTGTCAACGAACTTAAATCATTATAAAACCTAACTAAATGAGTCGGGTCAAATCCCATAGGGAGCGGTACATGTTTAGATTTCAATAAAGATGTATGAATGTGGTATAATCAATCATAGGAATAAACATTATCAGAAAAAGACATATTAAATTAAAGGGGCGACACAAATGTAAAATGGGAGGTTTAGGTTGTGATTATAAACTACAAACCGTCACAAACGATATGAAATAATGATAGGGAGATAGAGTGCCGGGATGTGATAATTATAGGCAAATATATGCATATGGATAAGTGAAACTACTAGTAAAAAACTAAAAATTAGTGAGTAGGCTAGACTATAAGGGAGATAGATTTCTCTCAGATAACTACCACAAATCAGGTGATTTCTTTCGAACATCAACAACTAAGACAATGAAGAACAAACCACATCTTAATACATCCCCTCTTTCAAGCTACATAAGTAAGACTTGTTTTAGGATTCACTCACTTGAGCTAAACCCAACTCAACCTAATACCCACAAATAATTAATCAATAATCTTATTTCTAAATCCTCTCTCTCGAGCAAGACAATAACACGAAAGTAGACCTTCATTTGCAACTACATTTCTTAATTAAACCTAAAGTAGTGATTAAACTCACGTTAATTCAAAATTTAAACTAGTAACTAATAATACCCATAAACAGATTCAACCCATAATCACATGATCACACTACAAGAATTGGGGTTTAGCTAAACATCATAGAAAGATAAAAACTGTTAACAAACCGATTAGCCATCAAATGGGTAAGATAATTAAATTTTTGCAATGCTCAATTTGAAGAAAAATCTAAAAACCCACTTCCAAAAACCTCCAAAGAAAAATTTTCATATCTTCAAAGATAAGGAAAAATATAGAGAAAAGTTCTCTAAGCTCAGTTCTAATGTCTAACAAAAATATCAAAAGATGAATAATGATTTATAAAAAACCTCAACCAAATGTTCAAAATATAATTTATAGTCTCCAAAACTAAGCTACAAAAGCCCATTCAGCAAAGTAAGTGGGGTCGCCGAACCACTAGGCGAGCCACCCTTTGATCTTTTCCATTGCCTTTTCGCCCTAGCATTCAGCATCCTCAAAATTAGTATAATTGCTTTGCGGTACTACCCAGTGATGCGCCGACTGCTCTTTTTTGTTGCCGACTTGGTTTCCTCCCTTAGAGCATGGCACAATGGAACTTAAAGATGTAAGATAGCTACTCAGTGATTCTCCAAGTGACCTTGGCGATCACCAGGCTCGTTCTTCTTCAATTTTTCATCTTGTTTTGTTCCCTTTTTTCCTGTTAGTGTGCTTGCTTCATTCCTAAATCAATATACCTGAAAATCAAGGATTTAACATCAGTTATTGTCACAAATCAAGCATAAAGGACACTAATCTATATAAACAAAACCCAAAATGAGTCTAAAAAAGGATTCATCATGCGACACGCGAATAGTGTTCCCAATAAGATCACCAATAAGTGGAGGCCTAGTGCGACGCACCAACAGTATGCCCAATCAAACCTTAGTAAATATATGTCTGGCACGATGCACCGCGATAACCCCCAAAGTGTCTGGCAACTTTCCTTCTCTATTCTCATTCCATACTTGTTCCTTTGAGCTGAGTTTTCGTTATTTTCTTGTTAGCAACTATCGAAATATTTATAAAGTATTTGGAAATCTTATACATATCTTAATCCTCATTCTTTGTCACGACCCAAGGCTAACACTCTAGATGTTACATGGCATACTTGACCCCAAATGGGTCTCATACAAGCCCTTAGCATATTCATCATTGCATAAGACATAGAATAATGCAGAAATTTAAAACTTTTTACAATCAAATAAAACTGTTTTCATAAAGGAAAATATACGATTTCTAGACTTTATCTCATACCCAATCTAAATGAAACAGAGAATCTTAATAGGGACAATAGACCTTTTACAACATAATATTCTCATAATGGGGAGTTCATGGAAAGTCTACAAAGTTTATTACAATGGAAACACATAAAGTGGCATCAACTACTTGTCATTGGATCTTGAGAACATACCAATGGCCTTGGAGAAGTCTATTCCAAGCTTCAACTGTTAGTAGCACAATCATTTTCGGAACCCACACTTAGTAGTAAATAAAGGAAATATGTGTTAGCACAATTAATGAAATTAGTATGGAACTCATGCATAAAAATCATTAAAACATGCATAAAAGGGACATTTAGTTGAAATCATGCTTTTTTTACTTTAAAACACATAATGCACATTTCGGCAATACATATTCAATCCATACCATAATGTAAATATGCAATCATACTCACAATTCATATCATGCTTATAAGAGTTCACACTACTTCATACTATGAGGAAACTACCCCACAACCCCTTCATAAGTCTATTAGTGCAATGTGCAAGTGAAGTATGATACCCCACTAACACCAAGAAAACTCATGAAGAAGTCATAAGTGTAGTTCATGTACATATTCATAATTTGTATTAGGTAAAGTCATCCTTAACATTCTTATATTTCATACATACCTTTATTGTTAACTTTCATAATCATAAAGAACCTCACCATAACCTCTCTTAAAGTCTATTTATCCAATGCATAAATGGAGTCACATACCCCCACTCGTACCAAGTAGAAGTCAAAATTAACGTCCATATTCATATTGTAAATTCATATTCATATCATAGTTCCTATTCTTAAAATATAGGGAGATTTACATAAGAGACATAGACCATGTGAGCTACATGGAATCCATTATTCTACCCTCATACCGAAAAGAGGTTTTTCACTTGTGTAAGGTGAAACTAACATATTTATTGTCATGGTGGATCCACTAGCTAAAGATCTATGTGGGAACATATTTATGGGATATGGAGAATTCCTCTCGAAACCCTACTACTAATGTAACGGCTTCCATCTCATGAGACATCGTATTGGGAACCCAACTACTAATGAGAAGAAACAATTCTCATATTCATATCCCCTCGGTGCTAAGCACAATTCCCTTTAAAGTAACTTTATTTCTTTACTCAAGTTTATGTTCATGGAAGAATCCACATAGGCACACAAACCAACATATATCACATTAGCTCATAGATTCATTAGGTGATAATGTCCTCTGAACCTTTGATTCAACAACATGTGAGAAAGTCTTCCACATCATATTTATAGAGTGTTCATGAGAATAGGCATACAGTCATCATAATAACACTACCATAATCACAGTATATCATATTATTCATATCGTATCATACTTAGTCATATCTAGTGTTGTAGGGAAAAGAGATCATGACTCAGCACCATAATACACATGACAAGTATGCACCTCCACCTTTCACGTCGATCAATAAATCCTATGTAATATACAATATAGGTAAACACCTCCACACTTTCTGGTGGATTTAGAATCCATTCATAGAAATCTTCAACATAGAATTCCTTCAAACAAGGCCTTCAAGGCTATTATCATGATTCAACCCTACTTCTTATAATTTACACATTAGATAGAGTAACATCATGATAAAATAACATAATCAATGTAAACATACTAGATTGTTACCCTTTATTAATCAATCAATTCATACAAGGATTTAAAATTGAGAAATTAGAGCAAAACATGGGTCATATGGGGATTTTCATCCAAAACTATCCATACACCATAGATTAGGCATACAGGAATTCCAACCAATTTTCATGGAGTTGTGCACTATTTGTTTACATCTATTAGTTTGCACATTGATCTTCGGATGCCTATCTTGAATTTTGACTTTCTTCTTCAATGGAGACCTAAAGAGAACTTTCTACAGAGATGTAGTTCTTAGATTGAGTGATATGAGTTGTGAGGTGTTAGATTAGGGGTTTAATGACTCAGAACCGTCCCTTAGCTCTAATTAATTTACTAGGATTTTACTAATTGACCCCTCTCTGTCTGATACCCACACAGAACTTAAAGGTGTGATCCGCGGACCCCATCTACTGATTGTGGATAAGTCCACAGACCATCCTGTGTAACCATGGTCTTGGTCTGAGAGGGTTGTATAAGAGAAGTCTTGGAGAAACTAGGTATAAGAGAAGTCTTGGAGAAACTATGTCTCAACCCATGCTTCCCACTCACGGGGCGTGAGTCAATCGACGACTCATCAGTTGCCCAATCATAAGTCAATGTTGTTTTGGACAGCATTTTGGACCTTCCCTTTTGTCCTCTTCAAAGTTCATTTGGGGGTCCTACCTAGATATTTAGGAACTAAGACCTAGTATTAAGTTAGGAACATTAGTTTGGGGGCTCCTACCTAGATATTTAGGAACTAAAACCTAGTACTAAGTTAGGAACATTAGTTTAGGACTTCAAATCTTTAGTTTTAACTTTATTAGGCTACTAGATTTCATGCATAGGTTTTTAGATTTCTGGGGTGTTACATTATCTCCCCCTTCGGAACATTTGTTCCCGAATGACAACCTAATCACCAAACAAAGTAAGAGACTGAAGACTACAAGATCATCATACATAAGACATCAAAACGATTAAAACACACAAATGTAGTATTCACTGCATGCACTTATTCAAAGAAGGAAACTTCAACTCCAATCAAGACATGATCAATCCATTTTAAGAAAGTAGAAACTACATCTACCAACTCAATATGAATGAAATATAATATATATCAAGTTTGTAGGAGGAACTACCTTCTCCAATCAAAGACAATTTCAAGACCACAATATGGAGTCAACATATCATTTATTAAAATATAAGTAATCATGTTCATCATTTCACCTCATAAGTCAAATACGCAACCATCATACCAAAAGCAATTCAATCCTAAGGGACATATATATCATGAGAAACTCAAATCATGTAATATATGATATCTCACATGTACATGAACCAAATAAAGAAAAAAAATCATGGCAAAAACTCATATAGTGCACATAACTCCCAAATCACTAAAACTCAAGAGGAACTACTTATCTGAAGTTTGAATAGGACTAGAAGGAAAAAGATGAGGATAAAGGGACTTCATATCATCTTTGGCCTCACATGTAGCACCCTAAACTAAGTGATTCCTCCATAGAACCTAAAAGAAGGGCTACTTCTTTATTCCTCAACCTCTTCATTTGCTAGTCCAAATTCTCAGTTGGGACTTCTTCATGAGAAAGATCTCATCAAGTCCTAAGCTTCTAAACAAAGGATAGATATCGGATCACCGATGAACATCTAAAGTATGGAGATATGAAACACCGGGTGAACCGGAGCCAACTCACTAGGCAAGTTAAATTAATAAGCAGCATTCCCTACATGTTCCAAGATTTCATATGGGCCAACATATCGGGGACTAAGATTCCTATATTTTCCAAACCTCATAACACTCTTCGTTTGAGAGATTCTCAAGTAGATCCAATCACCAACCTCAAACTCTACATCCCTCTTTCTATGACCGGCATAGGCTTTACCGACTTTGGGCCGTCTTCAATCTATCTCAAATAAGTCAAACTTTTTCAATGTCCTAACAAAATACTCAAGACCGATAATGGAAAACTAACCTACTTCAAACCAACCCATCAGATACCTACACCTTCTCCCATATAGTGATTCAAATGGATCCATAAAAATACTTGAGCGGTAATTATTTTTGTAGGAAAACTCGATCAAAAGTAGATGGCCATCCCAATTACCACCTTTGAAATAAATAACGCATTCCCTCAACATGCCCTTTAAGGTTTGAATGGTGTGTTCTGCTTGACCATCCATTTGAGGGTGAAACGGGGTACTAAGATTAACATTGGTACCAAGCCCTATTTTGAATTCCTTCAAAAATATAGAAGTAAATTGAGTACCCCGATCCAATATAATAGAAAAAGGAACCCATACCACCTCAGTATTTCTTCGTGTACAATTTAGCATAATTTCCCTCCGAATAGGAAACTTTGATGGGAATAAAATGGGCTGATTTAGTCATCCAATAAACAATGACCAAATAGAATCATGTTGCACTCGAGTATGAGGCAGACCCACGACAATAGAATCATGTTGCCTAAGTTCCCCATCTCCCCCTTGGAGAAAGCCTCAATGGATTTCCAAAGCATGAAATCATTCAATTCAATCAAAATAGGGTAAAGGTGTTTGTTAGATTTCACATCAACCACTAAGGAGGATTTTAACCTATGATGGACCGTGAAACCACCTTTTTAAGAATTTACTAATTAGACTCCCAACCATACCAACCTATGCACATCACTGACTAACTTCTTATTCTCATCTTCTGTATGAGCCACACTACCCATAGACATTTGACTTAAGGCATCCACTATCACATCCAGGTTTACCCCCTAGACATAACAGGCGTTGTCCTTTTTACGGACGAAGACTGGCCTCTTAGTCTCATGTCATTACATTCATAGGTTGAAAAATGCGGAAAAATCTAAAACTTTAATTATCACTACTTGGAGGTTTACATAGACCTCTACATACACATAATATATATTCCTATCGAGTATACATAGACCCTTTTTATAGGAAGGTTGCATAGCCTTCTACTTTTATAGCACATACATATATAAAAATATAGAATTAGTCTCAAGATTGTCTCATCTCATACCATCTAAACCAATATCACAATATGGGCATAGCCCTTACATCAATTCAACAAGACCATGTATAGGTCAAACGAAAGTACAATACTCCATTAAAAGAAAAGGAATAAAAGAGTCAATAAGTTCATAACAAAATCCGTAAGCTAGAGGATGGCATTGCCCTCGAAAGTTGAGGACCTACCTCACTTGGATGAAAGAAAGAATCCAAGCCTTCAACAATGTCGCCTTCCAAACTCTTCAATGAGCGGAACCTAACATGTTTGGAAAAAAGGGAAGAAAATGGGATTAGTACTCCACATGTACTAAGTATTAGATCTTATGCACATACACAAGCAAAACATGCTAAAAGGGACTTTTTAGTCAAAACATGTCATTTTACCCCTTTAAGGACTCAATGTGAAGTCAAGTAAGTCATATCAATCAACCAAACATGCTTACTATCTCAACAAGTAATACTTGTTAACACCCAATTTTTATCCTCCCCAATAATAATTAATTAACGAGTTTCTTAAATTCCGAACGAGTGAAATAGTTGACTTTATTAGATTCAAATGTTTTCAAGTTATTCTTAAAGTACTTTCAGTTAGATTTTTTAAAAAATAATATATATTCTATATGTTTTTATAGAATTAATTTATTTTATAAAATATTCGAAAATCGTCTCCAAAGGATTTTTGTTTTATTTAATGATTTATTAAATTTGGTAGCTTGTAGTTTTGACCCTTAGTTATAGTTATAATTATTAGTTCATCTTGTTATAATTTAATTAATATGTTTTTCTTATATAATTCTATATAGTTAGTTTATTCTAAATCTTTGAAAATTGTCTCAAAAGGATTTCGGTTTTACTTAGCACTTTATCAAAGCAATTTTTCCTAAATTAGTATCTTACGTTTTGAGTCTTTAATTATAATTAAGTTAACTATTTTATCTTGTTAAAATTAAGAAAACTCATAAGTTAGTTAAATATTAATTCGTCTTGTTCATATTTTGGCCTAATTCTCCAAAATAAATCCAATTTTGTCTAAATCGTTATTTTGGTTTACCGAATTTTATCTTGTCTTAATTGTTGGATTACAATTGATTTCCCTCAACCCAAATTTCTACCGGAACATTCCCATCCCACTTGATTCCTCTCATCCCATTTCAATTTTCCAGTAAGCCCATCAAACCCCAAGTAACCAGCCTAAAATCGTTACCCGGCCCCATTATTTCTTTTCTTCTCCAAAATTCTGATTCACGCGCTTTGAAGAATCATCAGCGTAACGTAGACGCAAGGTGAAAGAGTAGCGAGGAAACGCAATGTACACTGCTCCACTTTGTCATTTTCTCCAACGTTCCTCTCAAATTTGTATTTCCAGAAGCAAAAGCAGCGTCCTTTTTCGTCCTTGCATGAGCGGATGCGCGACACATCAAGAGGCAAGGACGATGGAATTCATCCGATTTGTTCATCGCCCTTCCTATTTCAGAATGGTTTGAAAATTTGCAGAAAAGATGTTCATCCTTTTTAGTGAAAGTTTGGAGAATTCAAAATTGAAAAATCGTCCTCTCCTCATCCGACTTCCCCCCCCCCCCATTTTGGAGAACCCTAATCCGTCCCCCTATATATTGTATCTTTCTGATTGGTGATCAAAGGGGGGAAATTTTTTTTAGAAGACAATTGCTTGACAAAAAAAAGAGGCAGAAAACAGAGGAGGAAAAGAAACATTTTCTTATCGAGTAACGATTATGTGAAAGGCATTAGAGATAAGAGGAGAGTTAATATAAGATATATATTTAGACAAATCAGAATAGAAAATAAAAGTTCCCAGACGAATCCGGTTTTCTCTATTTCTATTCGGCATAGTGTCGTCTAGGGAGCAGATTTTCATCCATCGTTTGGTTTGCCGTTTGTGTTCGAGTTTGTTCATGTGTTCGCGTGGTGGAAGTTTTTCCGGCAACTCGTCGTCTCAGTAACGCAGCACACAAGAAGGTAACTTCTCCTCGACCCCAGCTCCTTAGTTGACGTTCTGATTTTTTTCCGATTCGCGAATTGAGATGTTTTGTTGGTTCGCTTTCTGCATTTCTTGAATATGTTTGATCTCCTCTTGGTATCATGTGTTTGGTAGTCAAGTAATTAGGTTTGTGAGGGTGTTCTAGTCGTCCTCATGAATTAGTTGTGAGATTGAGCAAGTTCTCATTCTTGCTCTAGTTCATTTTTATATTATTTTATTTTATTTTCATTGAAAAGTGACGTCTATTCCCCTTTTTAATTATTACTTAGCATGCTGAAAGTACTAACCTAGCTGAGCATCAGAGTGTTTGTTTGGTTCTTCTTTTCTTTAAGTCATTTTGCTGCCATAGGTTATGCTCTCGTTTCGTCGTCTCTCCTTTGGTTCTTTTTCAATTGGCAGCATGTCTCTATATTTTTTTAATGCCATCCTTCTTAGTAAGGCATTTCTTAGAATAATAATAGTTGCATGCTATGCGAGTTTGCTGGAAATTAGAGGGGTAAAATCAATCCGTGTTTTTTTTCTTTGTGACAAATCTATCGCTTACATTTCAAATATTTCGATGCTTCCGTCGGAATGTGGTTCCCGTTTTATTTGGTTTATTTGTTTGATGGACTGAGAGAATGCCATAGCCCATGAAGCATGTTCCTTTCTTTGATCACTGTTAATCATTCTTTCTGAATTTTGAATCACGGCTTACTGGAAAACTATGTGTTGTTGACTGGTTTAGTTTGGTCATTTATGTATTCAAGCTTAGTAATATGTCACCCCTTTGTTGATGCAGCATGTCTTCATGTGCTTATATTGGTTCAAAATTAAAAAATATTCGATTGTCTTGTTCCTCTCTCCCCCACCTTTGTCTCGTTTCATCTCATGTTTCTGCGATTTGTGAGCTGGGTACCTTAATATTATGTCTATCATGTATCATTTGCAGTAGTCACTTTCAGCGGAAAAAAAGAGAGGGAATCTTTCGTAGAAGATGTTATTGTTTCTCCTCGTCTATTTAATTGAATGTCGTCAAATATGTATTCCTTTATTGTCATCGTCTTTAAGTTGTCGTTGATGATATTAAATTTCCAAGATGAGTGCTAAAGCTTAGGATTGATTAGTGTGGAAATTGCATATGGTTTGGCCTGTTGTTTGGCAAACGTGACATTTCATTTCTACATTTGCAAATTTTACTATTGTATTATTGTTTAGTATGTCGCGTTTCACTCAAGTTTATGTCTCCTTTCCGTTTAAATTTTTGTCTATGATACTTTAGATTGTTTTTTTTGGCAGTAAAAGACGAGATAAATCGACTATTTCTAGTTGTTGTGTTTCTCTCAATGAGTAGTTGCGACATGAACAATATTAACTATACATTTTTGATTTACTTACTGTGATTTTGAATAGAAATAGTGAGTTACAGTGATAGGTTGATTTTGATTTTCCTGTGACAGTAGCTCATACCAAAATTATTCACTTTTCCATCTAAACTCTTACACAATACTTTTAGCTTATTCTCTGTTAATCATCCTCTTTTATATGTGTTCTTTAATGGAGTTATTCTTCATCAAATATGGTCAAATGTATTAAATTTTCCTTTGTTTTTGATCCGTTATGTGTGTAAGACATTCCTTAATTCGAGTTTAAATTAGAAGTCTAGTAAATTATGAAATATTTCCTTCCATTTGTTTGTGGTTATTTGGTCTTTTCCCCCTTAGTCATATTTCCTTTGTTTTATTTGTTGAGAGAGATTATTCTTTTGCTAATCTAATTTTGTCTTTTCTTTTGCTTGTTGTGGAACTTGCTTGAGTTCGCTATGAACTCTTATCATCCCTTGCATTTTGAGAGAGAACCCCAAAGGCTCAAAATTCCCTCATCAAGCGTGTCTGATAAAGTGATGAACAGATCCAGAAGACGGAGAAATTCATAACAAATTGAGAAGAAGAAATTTCTGGCTAAGAAGCCCAAAAATTATAATTTATTTTTTCTTTTATGTATTTTGTTATTTTTGGGCTTAAGCCCTTGTCGTCTTTATTTTCCGTATTTATCATTTATTATTGTATGTTTAGTTTAGGACAGGTACAGGTCAAGTGGGCCTAAGACCCACAAACAAAAGGGTCTAAATAACGGTCCAGGCGCACAGAACCCGGGTTTGGGCCCACTCTCTCTCTCTCTCTCTCTCTCTCTCTGTCCCTCTCTCTCTCTCTCTCTTACTTTGTCTCTTATGTGATTTGTTTCATCATTAGTTTTAAGGTTAAATTTCGAATCCCCGCGAAGGTACCATTTTTAATTAGTTAAATCAAGTCGATTAAATAAATAAACCTACAAAATAAAATTTTATAAATTAAGATTCACTTAACGAATAAAATTAGTACTTCTTTTTTCAAACAAACTCTAAAATAATATTTTTATCTCAAGATAAGTTAAGATTTTCGTCAAAATAGACTAGTTGTCGGATAATCACAAGTTAGTGAAAATTTAGGTGCGGTAAAACCCTTCCTAAAATATAAATAGGAATCCCCAAACCCGCTTCAAGAATTTTATTATATTCTCTGTTCTAATCTCTTGAAAGTAAGTTTTCTTGACTTTTCTTTAAAAATTAAGTGGCGACTCTAAACAAGTCGAATACTTAAAACTTAAAAAATGTTTTTCTTTGAAATAAAACAAAAATGGCGAATCTGCTGGGGACTTGGAGGATTCTAACCTTAAAACTAATTCTATTTGGCTACTTGATATAATTGCTTACTTATTTTCCTTGTCTTATTATTGAAACTGTTGCATTTTCATGGCATCGATTCCGCCAAACGGTAAATAGTTTGCATCAGGACAATAGAAGTTACGTGGCTTACCACAGCTTCTTTCAGAAATACCTAAGATTTTGTTTTGAAGTAACAAACGAATAGTTGGAATCTGGTCATCCAACGTCGTTTGTTAGCTTCACCTCATTGTCTGTCCGACTCGGGTAACCGTCTCTTTGAAACAAAATCTAGTCAGCCTAAGATAGAGCAAACTCAAATCAAAATATAAGCATTTGCCTAAGATGACCCAACACCCAAGGTGTGTTAGGCCCATTAGAAAGACCACCTTTAGTCCAAAATGGTCCACGGCCTAAACGGATGATCATACTTATATGTTTACATTTGTGGGTTGTATACGTTTTTAGACAAACCATTGTCTCTTGGGGGGAAAGTTTAATAGTTTGTCTGAGCCAAAGAAGAATCAAGTCACTATTTCATCCAAAGCGTGGACATTTTGAAATGGGAAGAAGAAATCAACAAGGAAGAACCTTCCGCAGAGGCATATCTTAGGATGGTATCCCTGCGTGGGACTGACTATTTGTATTCCTTTTTCCTTATTATGTATTACTATTCATAAAATCTGTATGATTTGGTTTTAAGGGGGCAACGGAGTGTTTCAAATGACGTATACATCCCTAAAATCATTAGGCCTACCCTTGGCATAAAAGGGTCACATATATGTTTAGGAACACGCAGTATTTGTTTATGTGTTATAACTACTTCTGTGATTATGTTGTTTCATTTGAGGATGTCTCAGCCTACTCATTTTCGGAAAATATTTTTCTAGAGCCCCTTAAGCATAAATATCAAGTCACGATCAAAATTATATCCAAATGCTCTTCGAGTCATTAGTTACCCAATAAAATTCGAACTTTATTTTTCAAAATTACTCTCTCATATTAGAAAAATATTTACCATTTCAAGTCAGAAAAAAATTCAAGTGGATCGAACTACGTAGGACCTGAATTCTCTTTTGTGAGATACATAGACACCCGTTCAAGGTTCGGTCCCCATTTTCTGAAAAATTCTATCTTTCCCAACTCTTACAAAGAAATTAGAGTTACATCTCAATCAAAAATTAGAAGTACGACAATTTACTTTGTCTTGTCTCAAGTCGACATTTCTGACTCATTAATCCTAAAGTCAAAAAGTCAAATTTTTGTCTATTTAGTCATCTTTCTATATAGGTGGGCTAATTTTTCTTCAAATGAAGCAAATCTTATGTGTTCACAATAATGTGTATGATATTTTGTATTAACTATCACCGACACAGACTAACACGTTTGCCTTTGAGTTGTTTTTCTTTGTAAGGTACTCAAAAACCGATCTGTATTGAGAAACTGACTGAATATCCATACTTCAGCAGGTCCAAAGACCCCAAAAATTCCTTCTCCGACCAATGCTTATCAAAAGGCAAAGATAAAATGCTTGAAACTGTTGAGAATACCGATTTGAATAAAATTACTGTGAATGAGACTACCATTGCTGAACAGAACAAGTTGATCGCACAACTGTTCCAACAGATTGCAAAAATGAGGGCAGAGATAGATAAGACCCGAGATTTGACGAATGTGTCTATCATTGCTAACACGCCTACTCCAGATAATGAGAGACCTCCACTCTATTTTCCTACTTCAGACCTAGCGTCCGAAAATTTCCCAAACAATTCAACCATCTTTACTATTCCAAAACCTTCCATCATAGACTTAACCACCCCTAAACCACACCATGCTAGTTCCTCACACCAAAAGTCACCTACTTCTCAAAATCCAGATACCAACATTCTCCTGAATTTTCCTCTTAAACATCAAATTCCTACCCAAAATTGTCCGAAACCCACCTACCACTAAACCCAAACCTCTAAAAATCACATTTCATCTTCCAATATCACCTGAATCATACCCTCCTCTTACCACACTTTTTGAACCCGAACATTCTTAGAAGAAGGAAAATGAGTGGATGGTTAGAAAAGGAAAGGCTGGGCAAAGCATTAGAGAGAAAGTCATGAATGCTATGAAAGACTTAACATACTCCAGACATTGTAGGATTCAATTATGAAGATTTGTGTCGTCATCCACATTTGGAGATTCCAGAAGGTTTTAAAGTATCAAAGTTTGATACATTTAGTGGAGTTGAGAATCCTTTGACTCATTTGAGAGCTTATTGTGATCAACTCATTTGAGTTGGGAAAGATGAGGCTTTGCTGATGCGACTCTTTAGTCGAAGTTTTAGAAAACAAGCTTTGGAATGGTTTATTTCTAAAGAAATCAAACACTGCCCAAGTTAGAGCGCTTTGGCTAAAGACTTTATTTAAAGGTTTGGTTATAATGTAGAACTCATTACCGATCGATACTCTTTGGAGAGAATCAAACAAAATTCTACTGAAAGTTATCGAGAGTATGCCTATCGTTGGAGAAGAGAGGCTGCAAGGGTTAGGCCTCCCATGACCGAGAAAGAAATTATTGAAATCTTCGTGCACATTCAAGAGTCGGAGTATTACAATAGGATGTTGCTCATTCTAGAAGGAAAGTTTAGTGAGATAGTCAAAATTGGTGAAGCTATTTAAGATGGTCTTAGGACCGGAAAAATCATCCGAATGTCCCCCCGAGATGAAACCCCAGGACCATTAAGGAGGAAAAGGGCAGATATTTCCTCTATCTCATTTGAATCGAGCCAAAGGTCAAAGAGGCATGCTGGTCTCAATGTGCCAAAGTCTTTACCATCCAAAACCTGCACTTTAGCTCCGCAAAATCCTTACCATTTCAAACAAAATTTACAAATATCCACCATCAAATCATCCGAATTACAAAGCTTCATTTCCAAATTACCCAAATGCTCAATCAAAATACTAAACTCCATTTCCAAATTACCCAAATGCTCAATCAAGTTACCAAGTTGCATTGCCAAATTACACAAAGGCACATCATAGCTACTGAGCTCCACAATACTCAAATCTCCTAACACCAGCACCTACTCACCATAATCCTCCAAGTTACCTCCAAGTATCTTAATCTGCACGAAATGATCATAATTTTTCTTGTCAGAAACTTTTGAAGAAGCCTTATCGAGTCTTCACTCCTTTGGTTGATAGTCGAACCCAACTTTTCAAGAGTTTGAAAGCAGCTGGTCTCATACAAACAATTGACCCAAAAAATGTCAATGTGAATTCCAGGCTTTACAGGCCCAATCTTTATTGTGCTTACCATTCAGGAGGTGCTGGACATACCACTGTGGATTGCATCAATTTGAAGCATAAAATTCAAGACTTGATTGATCAAAGAATTGTCACTCTTCAAACTGTCACTTCCAATGCTGATGGTAATTCACCGTTGAATCATGGAGGATTACTGTTAACATGATTGACCTAAAGTTTCAAGCACCTCTTTGTCAAAACGATCCAAGTCATCATCAATTGCCTCCACCTCAACAAGGTCATTATGATCCTCCTCGTCCGAGATTCAGAAGAAACCTGCTCAGAATTTTACGCCGCTCATCCATAGTCGGGCGAAGTTGTTTGAGCAATTGAATGCTGCAGGTATTATTCATCCAGTTGGGCCCAAGCCTGTTAATACCAACTCTCAATTTTTCCGAGCCAATCGGATATGTGCATATCATTCCAGTAGTGTTAGGCATGATACCAAAGACTGCATCAATTTAAAGGACAAGATCCAAGATTTGATCGACCAGAATGTTGTCAAGACCATTGTACCCAACGTCAACAGTAATCCTTGGTTGAACTATGGAGGCATAAATATCAATATGATAGAGATGGAGGATGAATGGTGCATGGTAAAGGCGATAGTTCTATTTGGTCCGAACAATCTTGAGAAAGTTTTGGCTTCTTCGGGCATATTGAGAAACACAATTTTACGAGCAAGACATCCCATTAAGTTGTTGCTTCTGTGTCAAAAGAAAGTGAGACCGAAAGAGAGATTAATCATGTTCCACCAAATTATTTGCCTCATTTATGTCAGTCCTTTGTGGTAGATTAATATGCCAAAGATGACGGTATTGGAGAAGGAATAGGACGTTGCACCTAAGAAGATGATCGAGACACAAGGCATACGAGACGCCAAGCCAATGGAGCGAGTTCTTAATTGGACTTCCACTACGCTCTTTATCTCTCGCTCAACTTGATACACAAAGATGAATCTTATGTTGTTTTCAAAATCGGTGGTGGTTCGAATGAGGATCGAAACCACCTTTTGTGTTGTTTTACCTAATTATGTTTTAATTTCCCTCGTAATGTTTTGAAAAGGGCAAAATGACTCATGGTCATGGCCAAAGTTCGTATTTCCTTACCTTCAATTAAAGTCTCTCCTATTGCAAAAATTTAATTTACTTATTTTAATTCTGTTATCTTACTGTCTTTGTCTTTGTTGCAGGAAAACATATATATAAATTTTAAAAAAAAATATAAAGAAATAAAATAATAAAATAACTGTGAATATCACGTCATGTCACAAGCTGGATGAACCTGATGAGATAGATGAAGATGGGTTATAAGAGTATGACAATGAGGTCGTGATATTCAAATGACTTGTAAAAATTTGAAACAGTTTGATACTCAGGGTAAGTAAAACTTGGAGGAGACTAAAACTGTAAGTCTGCAAAAAGAGATGGCTATGTCGAATAAGTCAGAATCAGGGTCCATCAGAGAGGAGCTCAGAAAAAAGAACTCAACAACTTAATTATAAAATACATTGAATGCATTTGTTTGATCAAAAATTTTGGTTGAACATAGACGTTCCTCTCAAATTTTCAATTGACTAAGATGCCATCAAAAGCTGTTATACTTGAAGATTTAGAGTGTCTTTTATGTCTATCCTTGTAATCGCATCGTTTGTTGGTAATCATCTTATGTTATGTAGGTAGAAAAATTATTACTGTAATGAACTACGTCTAACCTGAATTCTCAAGAATGAGATACGTAGGAGGCCTATGTCGTCCTTGGTCACCCCATTTATCCTTTTTAATATTTTTATGTATTCGAGCTACATTCGACTTGAATTCTCAAGAACGAGATATGTAGGCGGCCTATATTGGCCTCGGTCGTTTCTTTGTACCTCAATGGGATACGTACGTGTCACAACGACTCGGCCATATCTCCCGTAAGATTTTTGTTTTTCTATACAGTAGAAACTGGGACAGAATTTTTGAGAGGGGCTCAAAAATTCTCGAGAAGAAAATCTCTCCAAAAAGTCAAGACTAAAGTTACATTGAGACGTATAATTGGGATAGAATTTTTGGGAAGGGCTAAAAAATTCTTACGAAGAAGATCTCTCCAACTAGTCGAAACTAAAAAGTCACATTGAGAATTGAAACTGGGACAAATTTTTTGGAAGGATCTCAAAAATTCCATGATTTGTTTAGCAAAAGTTCAAGATAAGCCAAGACCATTAACTGGGACAGAAATTTTTGAGGATGACCTCAAAAATTTCGACAGGGTTTATCGGCAGTTCAGAGCAACTTTAAATACTTCCCTTCAAATAATCTGATATATCTCGACATATCAAAGGCATTCATCAAGCTTGACGTGCCTATAACAATTACAACTTTTTGAAACTCTTTTTCTTAAAGATTTTATCTATTTATATCAAATATTTTGCATAAATGTTTTGTCTTGTCCATCGAGAAGCAAGAGATGGGAGCGATCGACTAAAGACAGCAAGTCAAGGAGAAGGAGTTTGAAGAAGTCAACACAGATCAGTTTGTTTTAAAAAACTAACAATTGTTCTGTGGATGCAGGAAAGTCATTAAAGTTTTTCAGAGAAAAAAAGAAGAGTTCAAAATACAAGCAACAACATCCTGTTCAAATTTCCAGCAATGCATGAGCTACAATGAGTACAAATGTTCAAACATGAACAAGTGAAAGAATCCCTCTCAACATGTACAAGCATCTACAATGACATTAATTAACTTTTTCAACATCAAGAACATTTGAAGAAAATTCACAAATCGCATCCATATCAGACGTGATAATGTGATCCCCTAGCAGAGGGAAATTTCAACAAGTATAGTCAAATGAGATAATACCACCATCCATAAGGTTATCACCGTCATTTCATCGATGGAATATCATCATCCTGCCAATGGATCAACAACATACTATCAATGGAACATCATCCTCCTATCAATAGAGCATCAATATCATCTTACCAATGAATCATCATCCTATCAATGGAGCATCAACATTATCCTACCAATGAAGCATCATCACCCTATAAATGGAGCGTCAACTTCATCCAGCCGATGGATGATAAATCAATATCCTATCAATGGAGCATCAACGTCATCATCCTATCATGTAGCAGCATTATCCTACCAATGGATCGTCATCTTTCTATCACTAAAGCATCATTTTCACATCATATCAAGTCATCATCTACTGCGTCAAGACCGACAGAGGCTGATGTAGAACATCTATCGAGTACGGTAAAGCATATCACTTTCCTATTTAAATTACAATGTCTGCTAACAAGTTTATTTCATTCTTTGTCGAGATCATCCAAGAGGATGAATTCTCAAATCAAACCATAGGTGCAGAAGACATCGTAGAAAAGATGCAGCATGACCTGAATTTTTTTTAGAAGCAAATATTATCAAGCCATCCACCTCGTTACAGTTGGATAATCATTGAGTCATCCACATCATTACAGTGGATATTTATCGAGCTATCCCCCTCGTTACAGTTGGAACATTATCAAGCCATACACCTCGTCATACTTGGATATTTATCGAGCCATCTACCTCGTTACTGTTGGAACATTATTGAGCTATTCACCTTGCTACAGTTGGATAAATCATTGAGTCATCTACCTTGTTACAGTTGGATAATTATTGAGCTAGCTAGTTCGTTGTAGAGATCACTAGAGTTTGCCATGCAGAAAATAAGCAATGACATCTCCGAATCCTCAACAAATCAAGAGTTGTTATGGACATACTGTGTTTGAAAGCGATATATACTGAACATACTTATGTGACATCTTTCACATCAAGAGTAACTGAAAAGCATCGTGCGGATGACATCAGTGGATGCAACATAACGTGGATCTTTTTCTTAGCAGCAAACTGGGACATAGTCCAAAGAGGAATGTCACACTCAGGACGCAAGTAAAGAAGCGACTTTCACCACAATTTAACCACACCCCTATCAAAAGGCATGTGGGTTTATCTTTGGTTTTGTCAGTTTCAATTTCGAGTCCAGAAATTTTGATCTGTCTGCGGAGGTATATTTCCAATCTGAGTGACAATACACCAAGAACATTGGAAATTATGTCAGTGTAAGTTCTTAATTATGGGCGTGAAGTGCACCACATTCATGACTAAGAGGTTACAATACTCTTTTTATACTCGATCTATTTGTCACTCTTCCAGAACCAAAGGTTATCTAGCATAATAGATTTTCTTTTCAACCGATCGAGTCAAACTACAAACAACCTGATTCCTTGAGTTTAAGGATATGTAGGCGGACTCAATATTGAAAACTCGGCTGTATTCCAACATCCTCTCTTGAATATTAATCCCAAGCATTCTGATCCCTTCATAATTTGGTATTGGGGTAGCTTTTGAATTATTTCAAAATCGTGCGTCAAATCTAGCGTATTGAACTACAAGTGGCCTGAATTCTCATATAGCCTGAGATGTGTAGAAAACCCATTTCTAGGGTTCGACCATAATTCTTAAAATCCGTACCAAATCCCTTTTTCCAAAAGATGAATGTGTGGTCGGTCAAAATTGGTTTGGTCAATTTTATTTTCCTCGAATTATTTGCATCAATCCAAGTAAAATGAGGGACAGTTGTTGACACCCAATTTTTACCCTCCCGAATAATAATTAATTAACGAGTTTCTTAAATTCCAAACAAGTGAAATAGTTGACTTTATTAGATTCAAATGTTTTCAAGTCATTCTTAAAGTACTTTTAGTTTGATTTTTTTTGTAGGAAAAATATATATTCTATATGTTTTTATATAATTAATTTATTTTATAAAATATTCAAAAATCGTCTCAAAGGGATTTTAATTTTATTTAACGATTTATTAAATTTTGTAGCTTGTAGTTTGGACCCTTAGTTATAGTTAAAATTATTAGTTCATCTTCTTATAATTTAATTAATATTTTTTTTCTTATATAATTCTATATAGTTAGTTCATTCTAAATCTTTGAAATCGTCTCAAAAGGATTTAGGTTTTACATAGCACTTTATCAAAGCAATTTTGCCTAAATTAGTATCTTATATATTGAGCCCTTAATTATAATTAAGTTAACTATTTTATCTTGTTTAAATTAAGAAAACTCGTAGGTTAGTTAAATATTAATTCGTCTTCTTCATATTTTGGCCTAGTTCTCTAAAATAAATCCAATTTCAGCTAAATCGTTATTTTGGTTTCCCGAATTTTATCTAGTCTTAATTGTTGGATTACAATTGATTTCCCTCAGCCCAGATTTCTATCGGAACATTCCCAGCCCACTTGATTCCTCTCATCCCATTTCAATATTTAAGTAAGCCCATCCAACCCCAAGTAACCATCCCCAAATCGTTATCCGGCCCCATTATGTCTCTTCTTCTCCAAAATTCTGATTCACGCGCTTTGAAGACTCAGCTATGTAACGTAGACGCAAGGCGGAAGAGTAGCGAGGAAATGCAAGGTACACTGCTCCTCCTTGTCGTTTTCTCCAATGTTCCTCCCAAATTTGCAGTTCCAGCTTCAAAAGCAGTGTCCTTGTTCGTCCTTGCGTTAACTCACATTGAACTTATTTCCTTTGAGGTTTCCTAACCAAATTATCCTAAGACTCACTAAGGTAAGACATGGAGGAACCTCTCATAAAATCCCTTCAAAACAAACCTAAGTGATCCTCAAGACTACCAACCATAGGCTTACCTCGCATGCATAACAAGTCCACACTCAATAACAAGGCACTAGAGGAACGTACATGCATTAAAAATTTCACATAGGTGCCCTTCTCCAAGTGGACCTACAAGTTTCACTAAGTTCAATGTGAAAGTAGCGTCACATACTACTACACCACAGAGTGCTCCTTGAGGATTCCCTTGAATTAAGCACACCACAATCATTATTCATAACTTTATCATATACGACATAACTTCAACATGCTTCTTTAACATTAGATATAAGACCTTCATACTTCATGAACATTAGACATAGAATCAACATACATCATAAACATTAGACAAAGAGTCACATTACTTCATTAGGCTTAGACTATATTCCTCGTGCTTCACTTCATCATACAATGACCCATTCATACATTTCATAAAAGGACACACCAAGACTCCCTCCAAATGCCTACTTGTGCAATGGAAAATAGTGTCTTATTACACTATCTACCCTAAGTAGTACACCCTTAAGAAGATTTAGTTCATAACATTCATTTGTGGGGGCTAGCTTTAACCAACATAGACCATAAGAACTAGACATGGAATACCACTATTAACCCCTACTAGCTGAGGGATCCCCACTTTCCTAAAGTAGGGTCATTCTTGAGACTTTATATGGGTTTCCAATAATTATTCCTATGCGGGTGCACAGTTATAGGATAAGGAAATTGTTTCTAAGTGACTCATTCATCTTCTAGCGAGGACCACTCATCTCAAGAGGTACATTGGATACATCATCTCTACTAACGATGTGTACCCACCCCTTCTTATAATCCTCAGGTGCTATGCATAAATCCCCCACGGAGTCTTAAACATTCATTGACTATAGATTAAGGGATATCTATTTAGTACAACATCTCAACTATCGAAGTTTACTTATCTCTAGAGGTTACTTGTGGACACCACATCTCAACTCACGAAGGATATCCAACCTCCAAACTATCTTGGAAAGCTCTTGGTAATATTGAGAATGCTAGTAAACACTTCATCTCAACTCACAAAAAGTTTTCACCCCAAAATCCCATTATTCATGCTACGATAATAGTAAAGATGGTCTAGACCGTTCATCTCCACTCACGAAGAGTGTCTAACCTACAAATCCACCATTTCATTCATCAGAGTCTTATTGAGAAAACCTTTCAGTAGACTCTCATACATACTCTTTCATAAACTTCATTTACTCATTCAATCTAGGTGTGTGTGAGAGTACATGTGACAACACCTTTCACATAACCCCTATCATCCATAACATTGATTTCTATTCATCTTCACCTTGCATTCATCATAATCACACACTATCATGATTCACATACACATATACTTTGTTTAAACCTAACATCTTCAAGATACACAATCTCAACTTCATAGATATCACATGTATAATCAACATACTTTCGCTTAACTTCATATTCAATACCTTTAAGGCAATAAATCACAATATACACATATATTCACATACTTCAAGTAAACATAGCCACCAAAGGTGGACCATACCACTCAAGATCATTTCATAATAAGAACTAAGCAAGATTAGAACAACTTACCCTTCATCCATGCCTTTACCACCTTTTCTCAATTTCTTCAATAATACTTCATAAAAGAGCATTTATGTAAGTATATAAATCTCATTACAACATAAATAAAACTATATTTCTAACATTATCAACAATGTACATTAAACCCACTTCATAAGCTAGAAGTTGAGAATTGAATGAGCATGAATTCATTGGGTTTTTGACCTTAAAATCATCAAGTAACATCGAAAAATATCATATTACGTTCATTAAAACTTTTTCACGCAATACCCATGCTTAGAGTCAAAAGAGAAGAGTTTGGAGTGTAGAAACCCTTTTTGAAATCTCTTTGGAATGGCTACTTGAATGAAAGAGAGTTCAAGGATGAACTACCATACCTTAACATGAACAAAACCACAAAAATTGAATAATAAATCATTTTTCATCCATATCCCATGCTCCAAGACCTTGACCTTCAATGGAGGCTTGAGAGGGTTTTGGAAGAGAAGAGCTTTTGATGGTTTGTAAAAAAATTTTTCCAAATGAGAGTTTGGCTTTTTTTTATTGGGGGTATGAGTGTATAATGACCTAAAATAAGTATATAAAACACCCCCCAAATACCATAAATACCCCTACATTGATTGGACCATTTTAGACAAGTCAAACTTCACTTAAATTTTCGGAGTTATCGTCGGGGAACAAGTCTGTTTCGCGGAGCTGTTCCCACAAGTTCTTAGAAATTAACTTCGAAACAGGGGAGTGCGATACATGGCCGCGTCACAGACCAAGTATTTTGTCCTAAGCTGGACCAAGTCTGCGACGCGCCAGTGTTTCACCTAGAAACAAAATTGTTCTGCCTTGGGCAGCTTGCTTGGGCAATGTTTGGGTCTTCCTTAGGGACCCTTAGGGTGGTACCCGGGAGTCATACTCGGACGTTTTTACCCTAAACATGCCCCTCTAGGTTCTACGGTCATACCCACGGATTTTATACTCCAAACAATACACATAAACACATACAACATACAAGGACACACTAGCACACACACAAGACTAGTTTCGAACATCTTGGTCATTCCTTGACGTTTGACTTCCAAACTTCACCAACTGAATTCTAATTCTAAAATACAATATTTTAACTAATTATTAACTTATGAAACATATTCGAAGCTCTAGTTTGAATTATTTCATTTAGAGGGTCCTAACACTCACTCAAGCTGCATTACTCCATATAAGGCAGCTAGACCATTATAAGATTTTCATGTTGCAAGACATGAGGCCTCCATTCCAGGAATGATTCATACAACCCTTGTTGATGTTTTGATACCATTGATTGCTACCATTGATTCCCTTGTTCCTAGGATAGCAGTGTGTCAGCGTGGCCAAGGAACATCAAGGAGGCGACAACTCTAAAAGCCACCATTGTTGCATTGAGAAGAGATGTGAACCAGTTGAAGTCCACTGGTATGTCTATGATCTTCGAGATGGTGGAGATGACATATGTGCTAGTTGAGCCAGACATACCTTCTGCTATCATCGGAGATGATATTCAAGTTGAGGAGGTAGTTGAACCCGAGTCTGAAGGGGAGATAGATGAGAGAATTCTTAGGGTCATTGAGGAAGCTTCTTAAGAGGATCTTAAAGAGAATGAGGAGGCCATGGTATATGAAGTTGTGCAGTCTTCTTTGGCAGATACACCCTTGGCTGACCCTGGTAGAGCTGGTATTGCTTCTAAGTTGACTCCGGGCACTGTTGCCCCAATAGATGCGACTGTTTAGACAAGATTCCTGTTTACCTCCCTCTCTGTCTTATTTTTATTGTCTTTACATATTTAATTTCCTACATTTCAGGACAAATAGCTTTTGTTTGTGGTGGGGTGAGGCATACATTTTGTGATGATTGTTCTTTTTATGTATTGGGTTTTGTGCTATTAATAGTTTTTTGGCACTATTTTGTGGATGATTGAGCTTTTTGCTCGTTGTTTTAATTATAAATAATTTTTGTACCCTTCCAAAATATTTTGTGCCACCTCTTGTTTTTGTTTGAAAGTGGTTGTTATCTTGAAAATTTGAGTATTAGTGTTGAACAATAACGATGACTTAAATAGTTCTCATAATCGAACAAAAATGAATGTGCGGCTACAATGAGGCCAAATGAAGTTGCATAGGCAGTATGTAAACTTTTTGCATCTTGTTGTGAGTCTCTTGTGATGAACATTGCTCACTAGCGAGAGAGGGGAGTATTATTTGATATTAGTGTCCATACCTTGTATATGATGATCTTACCATGAAGTATGTATGATGATACCTAGAATTTTCCCCGTTGGTTCGGTGACTATGTGATGCAATCTTATGAATTGATCTTAGGCAACTGTGAAGAGTTTGAAATAATTTGACATTATACATCTTTTGTTGCGTACCTTGTAAGTGTGTGAACTTTTCTTGAACCCCTTTTGATCCTTATCCTTTCCTTGGAAAAAACTTGATGAAATTGTGACCTTTATTTATCCATTTACCCTTAATCTTCATGAAATGTTGTTTGTATGATTAGCCAACTCAGAACAAAAGCCTAAGTTGGGGTATGGTGAAAAGAGAAGGTAAATGAAGAAGTTCAAAGAAGTCCCCTTTACCCATAGTTTTGAAAAAGATGGAACCCTTCCATACCAAAAAGAAGAATGGGAAAAGAAGAATTAAAATGAAAAAGAATAAAAAAATTGTGAAAATGATAAAAGAAATGGGGTGTCGAATGGTCCATAGAAAGTGAATAATTTGGTGACTTTCGAGCATGAGTGAATACTAATGAAGAAAAGAAAAGAATGAATTATTCATACAAAATTTCATGAGGATAGAAGTCACTAAGGATAAATGACCTAACTTTTTCACTGCACCCGTTACAAGCCTTGAAAAGAACTTTTTAATCTTGGGCAAGCTGAAACAAGTGTTGATTGGAAAATACGGGCAAACCTATGGATGCGATCATGTATTATGTTAATCTTTGTGAGTGTGAATGGTGATAGTAATTTCTGATCTACAAATTGTTGAACCATTCTGTATGGATATGGAATCATTCGTTGTGTAAGGTCATTTGAGTACCTTTGTTGAGCTTGTAATCGCATTTGAAGCAAGTATTGTGAAATTGAGAATCTTTGGTAATGGTGAGTCACAACTTAAATCTTTGAGTTTACAATTGATCTTCACATGAGTAAGCTAAGTCTTTTTGTGTGCATTAATGATTGAGTCTTATTTAGTTATTTTAGACATCCATTTTGAATAGTTGAACTTGGATTTTATTTGAGGACAAACAAAAGTATAAGTTGTGGGTGTTGATGAGTCCACTGGACTCATTTAGAGCTTTATTTGGATAAGTTTAGTATCCTCAAATTCTTATTTTGTGCCAATAACTGTGTAAAATCCTTGACTTCCAGGTATTTCAATTTAGGAACAAAGCATGAAAAATAATGGATAAAAAAACCAAGGCAACTGAAAAAAGGAAGAAAAGAAGGCATGTTGATCACCTAATGCATTGAGTAAGTCGCCGAGTGGCTTTTATATCGCCGATAGTTCCACTGTGTCAATACCTAAAGGATAAAATCAATTCGGTGAGAGAAAGGAGAAGTTGGCGTGTCGCCGAACAGTTTTTCAATACAGTGGTGCATCGCCCAAAGTTACAGAACTTGAGGATGTTGAAGACCAAAGCAAAAAGGCGATGAAACTGATCAAAGGGCATACTATGTTGAATGGTCCTTCACAGCACATTTTTGGGATTATAAATATATTTTCAAACATGATGTATAGTATCAAATTTTTTTCAAAACATTCATTTGAGTAATTTTTGAGTTTTGACTGAGAATATTGAAACAATATTTTCCTTAGCTTTGAAGAATTGAAGTTTTCATTTTTTAGAAATTGCAAGTGGATCTTTGAGATTCTTTAGTTTAGACCTTATTAATACGAAATTAATATTACCAAGTTGATAAAAACACAATTTGGTAAAGATTTCTATCTCTTTATGATGTCTAGATAAAACCCCAATTCTTGGGGTGTGAATATGTGATTATGGGTTGATTTAGCTTATGGGTATTGCTATTTCATAGTTTAAATGTTGTTTGGAAGTGATTCATTCAATAATTGTGGTTGAAATTAAAGGATTGTAGTTGCAAATGCAGTCTTACCTTCGTGTGTTTTGTTTGCTCTCGAGAGATATTTTAAAATCAACATTACTGAATTGATTGTATGTGGGTATTAGGTTGCCATGGGTTCAACTCGAGAGAGTGAATCCTAAACCCTTTTCCAAACATTCATTTCAAGAGAGTGAATGGACTAAAACGTAGGTCGTTCTTAATTGCATGCTTGTTGGTTTTTGAAAAAAAACAATTTGAATGGGGGTAAATTGTTCTAGAGAAAGCTTATTCACTGATTTACACTATTTACTTACAACTGCAATTACATATTGGTCTACCTTAGCCTATAATCCAATCACATCCCAAGAACTCGTCTCAATATTATTATTTTTGTGTTATTTGTTGTTTCTGTAGCTGACAGTTAAAACCAAAACACTCTTATTTGACACTTGTGTTACCCTTAAATTTGAATTATGTTTTAATCGTATATATATTCCTAGATTGACTTGAACGTAGTCGTACTTTGCTCTTGATTCTCAAAGATGTACTTCTCCCTGTGGGATTCGACCCCAACTCAGTTAGTTGGGTTATATAATTGACTAACTATCGTTGACACTTAGAATATGAAGAAGTGTCGTGAAATCACTAACTAACTCAATACAATACAGAGCTTATTGAGAAAACAAGCATCTGTTGAACTTGTCTCTCAACTAGAACCCAAACGTATAAATGAGGCAATGGAAGATGGATCTTGGAGACAAGCAATGAAGGAAGAACTTGACCAGTTTTAAGGAAACAGGGTATGGAATATCACTAAAAGACCTAAAATTGTTCCACAATCAAAGGTTTTTTTAAAAAAATATATAAATAAAGATGGAAAAGTCATTCGCAACAAAGCAACATTAGGATATTTACAACAGGAAAGTATTGATTACAATGAAACTTTTTCTCCGATAGCAAGGTTATAATCCATCTTAATTTTTACTTGCATATGCTTCTTTTAAGCATTAAAAACTTTTTCAAGTAGGTGTAAAAAGTGCCTTTGAAAACGGTTTCATAAAACAAGGTGTTTTTGTCAAACAACCCCATGACTTTAATAATCCTTCATGCCCTGATTTTGTTTACAAATTTTCCAAATAACTTTATGGTCTCAAACAGGCTCCCAAAGGTTGATATGATAGACTAAGTACCTTTTTAATCTAAAATAATTTTCAAATGGGGAAAATCAATGTCACGATTTGAGCCTACACCCTGGATGTGGTCAGCTCTCGAAAATCATTTATGGTCCCCAAGCGAACCCTCATTTTCATTGAATAATAGCGGAAACTAACCCAAGCATAGAAAGCATAAAAAATTGAATAAAGAATCATGAAACTTAAGTACAAAGTTTTAACTCAAACGAAAACTCTAAATAATATAATATATTCAACTCACCCTAAGATAGGCCACTTAAGTCTTTAAACATTTAACAAAATAAGTTAATAGACTTCTAAAACTCTATTGTCCATCTATGAAGCCTCTAGATGAAAAATATAAAAGTCGGGACAAGACCCATGACATCCTGACAAAACTAAAAAGTAAATGCAATCCTCCGAAAGTAAGGAGGCTCACCATAGCTAACTGAACTCCATGTGGTATCAACGAAACTCATGTTGATGACCCTTAATACCTGTATCTACATCATGAAATGAGGCAGGCCAAATGGCTGAGTACGTGGAATGTACGAGCATGTAAGGGAAATTATAAAGTATAAACATAAGCTTGTACGAGTAAAAAAGAAACATAATCAGGGCATCTCCAACCCTATCCTCTATTTTACTCTCTAAATATAGAGTTCTCTATTTTCAGACAATCAACTTTAACCCGATTACCAATTTTACTTTCTAAAAGGAATCTTTTTTCTCTCCCTTCAATATTATGTTATTATTTCTATTTCATTTTTATGTTCTTATTTCATAATATAAATTATTTCATCTTTTTAAAAATAATCACTCTATAATCTTTATGTAATACAAAATTTTATTTTTTTCAAATTCTTCATCTAATACAAAATTATATTCTATTTTAAATAATATAAATTTCAATAAATATTATATATAATACATATTAATGAACAATTAAAATAAAAGTGAAATCGTTCATGAAATATAATTACATCATAAATATTGTATTATCATAAAATTTATTTTATATTTTACATAAATACTCAACTTTCAAGACTATTAAGTTACTTTCGTGAATGTTCTGTTAATGTATTACGGAGTTCAAAATGAGCATTTTTTTCCTTATTTCTATGTGTGGCTAAAAATGCATAAATTAACGATTCCATCTTGTATCCAATTATTTTGTGTACTAATTTAGTTCCCATATTTTACTTTGAACTATTGAATCAAATATTTTCATGCTGTTCAAAAAATGTACTTTAATAATTTATCACTATAACATAAAAATTAGATTTTTTTCGATTATCATGTAAATTTTGTGAACATTTATATTGAAAAATAATTATAATCTAAATTACATATTTAAAATGACCAACAAAAACTAAAAATCTATAATATTTTTAGATATTACATAGAAAATAATTACAAATATTATAGACTTAATTAATAATCTTATATAATATAAATAGTATTTAAATAACTTTAAGTTACATATTTAAAATGACAATTTCTTTGAAAAAATAAAATAAAAATGATTAATTTGACGGAAGTAGTAACTTGTTAAATGTCATATTGCATTAGAAAATAATTACAAATGCTAAAGATTAAATTAGTAATATTATAAGAATAATATTATAATAATCAAAAAGTAAAATAGAGAGGTGAATAGTAGTTCTCCAAATTTGGAGAACTACTATTTACCTCTCTATAATTGATGAATAGAGAGTGGTTGAAGAACCCATTCTCTAATTTACCCTCCAAATATAGGGAATGGAGAATAAAATAGAGATGGATTGGAGATGGTCTTACCTCTTATCAACTCACTAAAATAAAGTTAATTCAAGAATAATATACTCAACTGAAAGATTAGATACTCAACTCAAATATATTATACTCGACTCTCATACTCAGTTCTGGATATTCAACTTAATATAAAGCAAAAGTACACATGTAGTATATGGAAAGCTTTTCGAATAGTAGAAACCAACTCAATGTATTGAAGAATACAATAACAACTCAATCTATACATAATAAAATATAATATAACTATGTGGAGTTTCTCTAATAGGCAACCATCACTATGAGCTATGTGATGATATATCGTGTCACCTACGATCCAAGAACTAACCTATTCTTTTCCATGATATAAAACCTCTCAACCTAGTGGATCCACTAGTTGACGCTAAAAAGCATCAAGGAATCATCTAAAAAGTATGACTCTTTCTACTCATGTCAGCTATATGGTTTATGAAATCTTGAATTATCTGAACTCATATCCGTATTGGTGCTCAATATTTCCCCAAAATGTACTCCAATCATACGTTTAAAAAACTAATTCTTTCTTTGGTTTGAGATAATTACTCCAAATATTTCTCTAAAAGTGATGTTACTCAAATGATCAAAAGACTTTTGGGAAATGCCAGTCTCCTTCTCTTTTAATGTAAAAACATTTTCTTTTGGGAATGCTTATGTCCCGCCCCAAGCCTACACTTTGGAAGGGACTCGCACTCGAGAACCATTATTGGCCCTAAGCGAACCCTTGGACTGGCTTACTTACTCAGTGGAAGACATAACCATAAGAAATGCAACTCATGCAATAACTTAAGAGATAATAACTTGGACAAAATGGAAACTCAAGTGTTAATCATATATAACTGAAATGAATAATCTGTCCATGAAGCGTCTAAAACAAAGAGGGATGTCGGGACAAGACCTCCAGTCATCCTAACAACTAAAATAGTAGGAAGTAATGTAAAAAAGAGCCCTCCGTAAAGCAAAGAGGCTCACCAACAAACTCAGAGTGCTCAACAGGATCAATAAGGCGCTGGATGTTGGTCCTGGTTCCCTTTGTCTGCATCATAAAACTATGCAGGTCAATGGCATCAGTACATTAAATGTATGAGTATGCAAGGGGAATACTAAACATAACATAAGATTGAAAGGAATCCTAAAGAAACAATTACCTTGGCTTTATTCAACTCATGAATTTTTTAACTAAATATACAACAATAAAACACATGCAATATATGAAAATCTTTTAAAACGTTAAAAGCAAATTAGTTCGTTAAAGAAAATGCATTAACAAACTCAAAGTTACGCATATAATAAAGTAATATAATTTCTGTGGGAGTTTCTCTAAACGAAAACCACCACTATGAGCTTAAGGTATAATACTACGGCTTGCTCATGATGACAAAACTATCATTTCCTTTGGCGTCATATAGGACGCCTTAACTAAGTGGATCCACTAGTCTACTCTTAAAAAGAACTCTTAAGATTGATCTAAAATGTATGATCCTTTACTACCCATAATGGGTACATGGTTTATGGAGACTTGACTTATTATGAACTCATATTCCCATATCACTGCTCTATACTACTCCCCAAAATGTAGTCTTCTCATATGTGTTCAAACAAAACTTATATCTTTGGTTTGAGATAATTACTCAAAACTTAGCTTAAAAGCTCCGTTGGAATTGATGTTCCCTTTATTGCTCAAGTGTGAAAACATTTCTAACTTTTGTGAATACATAGTTCTTATATAATATTTTAAGAAATGACCTTTCCTCTAAACTCTTTAGTCAACTCGATACTTAAGTCTTAAGACAAAGTTAAAATGTTTGCAAAGACTTTTGAAAACTTTATGAATTATCTTGACTTGAATGTTGACTTTCCTTGAATTGAATTATGGATTTGAGGTTCATGTTCTCATGTTTATGGATGATTTCATGATGTCTAGATGTACCTTAGAGTTTTGGAATCAACTAGAGAACATAAGTACGCTGCTAAGGAACTAGTACGGAAAGATAGGGGAGGAATGGAAAAAATTGGCGTCCCTGGCGCTGTTGGAGGCACGGGCTCCAAATGGTGAAATTCGGAGAACATGGTGGGTGCTTGGCTGGTACGATCCCCCTTGTTGGGGCGCTATGGGAGGCGTTTTTCCCTAGCCCCCTCCCCATAAAACCTCAAACTTTCTTCTCATTTTTCAACTCGAAACCCTCTAATTTCACTTGGTTCTTTTCCGAAGCACTTAGAAATAACTAAATCAACAATATATGCAAGATTCAACTCGAATTCACACATAAATACATGAAATAATCTCAAGAAACTTCAACAACAAGAATTCAAATGAATTAACTTCAAGAACTCATAGGATTTATTTTCAAAACTAAATAACTTTGCTAAATTGAATCATGATTGGCGTGTGGGAGAACTAATGCTATGTGATCTCACATACCTCGTAGGGATCACCCTTGACAAAATCCACACGCAAACCTCCAAAAAATAAATGAATCTTGAACTTTCTTCTTCTTTCTCCTCTTTTCTCTTTTCTCCTATCGCTAGCATGAAATTTCAAATTGACTAAACGGATCTAATTCTAGTTAGGCCCCAAAAAAACCCTAATACTAATTAAAACATTTGGGTAAGGAAAAGACTAACGTACCCCTCAATTTGACTTTCCTTTTTTGAACAACCCAACTTCAAATGGTCATATCTCACACATACGAACTTGGAATCGCGCAAACTCGGCGTTGTTAAAAAGCCTATTACAAGATCTTTCCTATAATATCGGGAAACACACTTAAATCATCTTGATATATAAGTTATGGGCTTTTTAAGTTTACTTAAAACTCAACTTGACATACTTATCAAAGTTTCAAGATTTCTATTCTTTCCAAAAATGACTACTTTCGAATTTTTAACTTCTTACTAGTTCTTTCAATAAGAGGGATGTTACAACTTAGTTCCCATATATAATTTTAATGAAAATGAACTCAACTTTACTCTTTCTCAACTCAAGTGCTGAAGTATTAAAAACAAGTTTAGAAAAATTTGTCAAAGACTTCTCAAAATAAGGTTTATGCCCGAATTATGGACGTGAACGACTCAATTCAAGGTTTTTTAAAAATCATAGGTAAAACTCAATACTTGGAACCCAAAAAATTCAATGATACTACTCATTTAAAGAATGATCAACTTGGAGGGTTCACTCAGAATTATGAGCATGACCTACTATCCCAAGGACTTAAAGATACTTCTCATCTCTCAAGACTGCTTGACTTATAGGGTTCATGCGGAGTTTGGGCCTGAATTAGTTAACTCAAGGACTTCATGGGTAACATCTAATAGTCTCGTGATTAGGAATATACTCAAAAAAGGATTATGAACTCAATACTCAAGACTTATAACTTAAAGATACTACTCATCTCAAAGATACTCAACATACGGAGTTCATGCGGATTTATAGGGCATGAAAGATCGAGATCAAGGGTATGAATAACAATATTGAACTCATGAATCTGACTCTTCTCATTTTCATACTTACTTCCTCAAGACTTAGCTCAAATATATATTTGATCTCAAAGGATCCAAAAATAAACTCAAAGACATTCTTAAACTCTACTCTTAACTCTCTCTTGAATATGAATTATGCATTCAATAGTTATGGTTCATGCTATGAACGGTATCGTGATTACAAAGTAGACTCATGAATGCATTCTCATACTACCTTGATCGAGTGTTGAAACAAGTTATTAGAAGTTGTAGAAGACTCCTCAAAAGGACTTAGACGGACTTTCTTGAAATGTTTGAATTAACTCTCAAGTCATAACTCTTAACTCTACCTTAAATTTGAATTATGAATTCCAGGTTATGATTCATGTTATGAATAATTTCAAGGTACTTATAAGTCATTTAGAATAGTTATAATCAATAGGAATTGTTAGTACACTTTAAAATGACTTAAACAGGATAAATGATGAAAACCGAAGTGGGGCGAACCGACCTGGCGTAATGATGGCGCGGCGCGCCAGCCCCAAAGTTCAGAGAGCCATTTCTCGCGCACTACTGGTGCACCGCCCGAGTCTTCCTGGCGCTACAGGGCGCATCGCGACAGCATCCCTCAGAGAAAACTAACAAACTTTTCCTCTCGTTTTCTAACCTTAATTCGATTAATTTCTATTTTTTTCTCAATATATCTTTAGATTAAGGTACCTAACACATATACACAAGAATCTAAATCAAAGTAACTCTAATAATCAACATTAAACTCTCAAGAACTCCTCAATCTCAACCAAAATTGAAGAACGAAAGCAATTCAAAAACACCCTCAAGAACATTCAAACTTTCAATCTTTTTAGGACGAATTCACACTGAAATAAACATGTTGGAATGTGGGTGACGAATCCAACATTATGAAAGTATCACATAAAAGTTATGTATCAAACCCATGGCGAAAATCCACAACAACTCTCAAGAATTTTGATGAACAACTGGACCATTATGTTTTCTCCTCTTTTCTCTTCTTCTTTCTCTTCTTTTGTCTTCTCTCAAACCCTTAAATTATTTTCATGAAGCATAAAATGAATCCAATAAGTTTTTGACCCCAAATTAATTACCAAAAATAATTTAATTAATTGGATAGTGAAAAGACCATAATACCCTTCTAAAATCCGATTTTGACTTTTTTTTATCTAGAAAACCCAACTTCCAATGGACATATATATCTCATACGAACAGGAAACTAGGAAAACTAGGTGGAGTTATAAAGATAATTCAAAGATATTTCTTATGGTATCTGGTAGCACATCTAACTCATTATGAGCTAGGAGTTATGGTCGTTTGAAGTCGACCAAAAACTCATACTTAAGCATAACTTGCAAAATTTCTGATTTTGCTATTTCAAATTTAGTTCTTTTTGAATTCAAGGTGATACGTTTAGTGTCATGACCTAAATACTTAAGAAAATTTAAATTCATTGGTAAAATCCTACTCACAACGAATAATGGTTTGAGTCTTAGTTCAAAAAATTTCTGGAGTGTTACGATTAGCACGAGTCTTTTCATTCAAAGATCAAGTTGATATATTCTAGTTCAAATCTATGTTGATGAAATTATCTTTGGAAGCTCTACCCTTCATCATGTGAGAATTTTGTAAAAAATATGAAAGGAGAATTTGAAATGAGTCTAGTGGGAGAGCTCACTTTCTTCATCGGACTACAAATGAAGAAGTAGACTAATGGAACTACCATTAGTCAAACCAAATATACTAAGGAACTAATCAAGAAGTTGGGTCTCGAAAAAGGAAGATCTTACAAATGCACCAAGAAAATATGTGGACAAAATGATGTATAGAGGAACGTTTTTCTCACAACTTGACCTCACCGCCAGTCGACCAGATAGCATGTACAGCGTATGCAAATGTGCAAGATTTCAATCAGCTCCGAAGGAATCATATGTCAATGCAGTAATATGGATTATTCGCTATTTTATTAGACCTCCGAGTTTGTATTATGGTATGCATACTTATCTCATTTTGATGTAATTGGTTAATCAGATGTTGACTTTGCAGGTAATAAAAATGATCGAAAAAGTACCAGCCGAACACATCAAACTTTAGGTCAATCTTTGATCTCCTGCACAACAAAACACAAGCTTTCATCACATTATCTACTGCAGAATCTGAATATCTAGTCGTGGAAAGTTGTGGTACTCAATTATTATGGATGATGCATCAATTACTTGATTATGATCTCTCTTATGAAGTTCTCCCTATTTTTTGTGATAAAACTAGTGTTATTAGTCTCTCTAAATATATTATGCATCATTCAAGAGCTAAGCATATTGATATAAAGTATCATTTTATTCGAGATTATGTTGATGACGGAGATTTTCGTTAGAGTTTGTTGATTCTAACAATCCATTCACTGACTTTTCTCACGAAATCCTTGCTTGAAGATATATTTGGTCTCCTCAAAAAAATTTCTTGATAGTATGTTCTTAGTTAAGATGTTTTAATTTCCTTTTATGTGTTTGATGTTCTTTCTCTTTTGGATTTCTGTCTTTTGGAATACATATTGAGGACTCGTTATCCTCATATCTGATGCACTTTTCTATCCTCGCTTTTTTTCCTACTATTATCCTAGCCCTGCTTTCTTTTTTATTATGTCAAAGGGGGAGAATATTTTTGCTTCCACAATTTCCATAAAATCAAGGGGAGCCAACACATACAGAGGAGTCTTACCACATGAGGAGCTACTAGACCAACAAAATTCTACAAGAACATCACGAAAGTTTCATTGTCTCTCAGATTACTATATTGAAATTGTAAATTTAATTCTCATTATCAAAAAGGGGGAGATTGTTAACTTTTTAGCATTTGTTACTTTGATAAATCACATTTACACATTCAGTCATACTCTTCGCAGGCAAACATATCAATAAGAATGGAAACAAGGCATAAAGCATATGTGTCAAAATAAATATATGTCATTATCTCTCAAATTAATTAGAGATTCTAGAATCAATATTCAAGCAGATCATAATCTGACATTCCAAAAATAAATCAAGCATATCATTAATGAATGACAAAACAAATTTTCAGCCAAGATTCAAGCAAGCTATCTAAGGAAGAAAGAATCAGTGATCCAGCAAGAATCAAGCAACCTACAGAGGAAGAAATAAAAACAAATTAGTCCAGCATCAACTAGGTCGTCACCAAGAAGGAAGCAAAGCAACTATGTCATGCACATATCTTATAAGGACATGAAATAGCTAATCGCCTCAATCAAGAGATCTCTCAACATCCTTGATGGATATACAATCCCTTTGATTTACCTTTCAAGGGCATCAACCTATCTATGTGAACTTCCCTTAATGTTAGTTGTGAAGTACGCACTTCACTTGAGCTTATTATTACAATCTTCTTTTATTTTTCATAAAACTTTGTACACATTTGAGTGAACAATTAAAAACAAAAGAGAAAGAAAGATGTGAGTGTAGGTTATCCAAGTAGAGGAGTGTCAAAGAAGAAGATTTTGATTTTCATATCAGACAAGGCTCTCAACTGCACCCAAATTGTCAACATGCTCTTAAGGATACCGTTGTAACCCAAGGGGACTGAAAGAAGGCACCACATCGGTGTTCCAAACCAGTACAAAATATTCTGTGTCGTTTTACTTCCTTTTATTATTATATTTTATACTGTGATCCAAACTTGCAGGTGAGTCGACTTCTCCATTCAGAAAGTCGAATAAAGGAATTTTAATTCACCCCCCCCCCCCCCCCCC
>NC_028644.1:27665801-27696338 GCF_001406875.1 Solanum pennellii
CCCCCCCCCCCCACCCTCTTTACTTTCAATTGAATAAAATCCAAATGCATTTATGAGTACAATTACCTAATACTTTCTCTCTTTTTTTATATTTCTATAAATAGTAAATATCTGGAATATAACTATAAATTCTTAATAAGGTCGGAACTATAGTTATTTTTAAAAAATGTTGTTAAAATAAGGGCAGACTCGTTATCCACTTAGAGGTTGTTTTGTGTGAGTGATAACATCAAATAGTCTTTGTGATTAAATTATCATACCATCTAGTTTGTTTTTTGGTTGGCAAGTCCAGAGTAACTTATCTAGGATCAAAATTAGTACCGGAATAAGTTATCCCTCTCCTTACGTGGTAATGTAATTTTGGGATAACTTATCAGTGTCATAAAATAGGTATATGAAAATATATCACTATACACTTTATTAAACATAACGTTTCACATTCATGCATATTTATTTTTAATATTATGTTTATTAACATTCACAACCTTTATTATTTCTTATTTTATGATAATTCTTCATATTTTTCAATTAAAAAATACACTATATAAATATAATTTTTATTTAACTAATTCTTATGTTTATTTATAATTTGATTTCTCATTAGTCTTCTTTTACTTCAGATAAAAGTTATATTGTTATTCTATATAAGAAGAAAGTTTTATTTTTAAATGACCTAACCCATCGGTGGCCCCCTAATGTTGGCACTAATTTTCACTTAGACAGTCCAACTAGACTTTGTTCATTTTAGGGTTGGAAACGTCGGGGAAAATATACTCAAGGACCATCTAAGGGTCCTTGAGGAAGGACCCAAAACTGTTGCCAAAACAGTCCCAGGCAAGCCCCAGACGACGGAGCATTCGACGGCTCGTGGGTCGTTGACGCCCCGAAGAAAGGTGTCTTCGTGGGGGACTTGGACATGGGTGAATAGGTAAGCCTTGGAAGGCTACTGAAACCACCGACGGTGGCCAGTGACGGCCCGTCGTGGTGGTGACGCCCCGTCGATGGGCAAGTGGTCTGTGAGGCAGTTTTCTGCCAGCTTTCTGTAATGTTAGGAGTGAAGTTGGGATTTAACCCCAAGTCTTTTAAAAATAGGAGTACAATTATTTTAGGTTTTTATGGGTATTTTAAGATTATATAAGTTATTAAACTCTCATTATAACCCACCACATCTAAATCAAAGCCCCTTCCCTCCTAAAGTTTCTCCAAAAACCTCCATGTGAGTTCAAAGTGAAGATGGAGCTTGAAGATGGGTATTAAATGGATATTATTCTTCAATTAGGTTTTTATTCTTCAAATTAGGTATGGAATTCTTCATCTAAGGCTTGCTATCAACTTAGAGCCAATTTCAAAGATGATTTTCAAAGATTTCAAAAAGAGGAAAAAGTCCAATTTCTACTCCAAGTCTTGGGTTCTTGCATAAATGGTTTCCAAACGTTAAGATATTATATTATTGATGTATTATTGATGTTTTCCAATGAAATTCTCCATGAACCCTTGATCTTCTCAAATCTCAAAATTTCACTAAAATATGGGTGAATTGATTATGCTTTGATATTCATGAATTCAAGTGTAGATTGTTATAGCCTTTTGAATCATGTATAGACTATGTATGTATGATGTATAGGCTGTTTCAATTTGATTAATTTAGTAATGGATAATCTTAGATCTATTGCATGCTAAGCTTATTGAATTGATATTGACTTAAGGCTTATGATTTCTAATGTAATTTACTATGGGCTTTCTAATGATGCAATAATTATATTCAATTGATATCTAGGTTGTATTAGATTGATAAGTATGTAATGAATTGACTTAATTTTCATTGATTATCGATATAATTGTATTGAGTTGTTGGTTATGGCCTTGGGTAAGGCCTGGTAATATCGAATTGGATGATTTAGCCTTGAAATCGAAGTGGTAAGATTGAGTGGGGTATGCTGCCCTAATTCCTTTATTTTGATGTTAATTAAACTTCAATTATGTTGTGATTGGTATGGTCCACTTATGGTGGCGGTCTTATGTGTTTTACATGCAATTGACGTGGCCTTGTCGGCGTTACTTTATGCAATATGATGATCATGGCCTTGTCGGCACTTCTTGAAGTACTATGATGTTTTGTATAGTTTTTTTATGTGAAGTGTGAGTATATCTATCTATATGTGAAGGAATATGAAAGTATGTATTCTTGTTATGTATGTTAGGAAATCATGTAAACTATGACTATGTGCTTCTATGTGTAGTTTTAAGATTGATGCATGGTTGTTCCTACTTGGCTATATGAGTCTATAATAGTTATGTTGATGATGATATGGTAGTGTGTAGGATGACTTAAAGACGATAATGGTTATTCCTATGTGCTTATAGAATGACTAGTAATATGTGTTAAGGTGAAGCATGTGGTGTCTTGTTTTGGTTGACTTGTATCCCTTACTTGACGCTTATTCGAATATGTGATGTCTTCGCTTAGGAACCTAAAGGGTCTTAGTCTTTAATAAATGAATATATGTGAGACCTTGTATGATCATACGAAGGTCATTCATGTGGAACCTTGAACCAAGTGGTAAGGTTATAAATTGTGGAGTAGTTAGCCGTAATAGTATCCTTCATGTAATGAGTGAGGGACCTAAGGTTGATTGGTTGCAACTCCATCATATCATACCTTAGGAAAGTCGCGACGAGCTTCTTGTCACCATAGTGAGATATGCCCTAGTGAACCTTGCTTTAGTTGGTTGAATGTAATTGGGTCATGAACTAGGTATGGGCCCATTTATATGCACCTTAATGTGAATAACTCTATGATAACGAAGTCTAGAACCGAGTGATTATGTTATGGGAAGTAGCTCTAATTGAGATGAGACTAGAGTTCAATGTACCTCTACTTAAGAATGAGACTAGAGTACATAAAAGCCCTTCATAGTCCTTAACCATGTGCCTACATGGGATGTGTCCTAGTTCTACCCTTGGCAAGTTGAACACCCTCATCGGAGTAGGTTAGAACTCCGGATTACATGAGTTGCTAACATGGTCTATGTTGGTTAATCCCTATTCTCGTCATGTGGGATACCTACTAGGATTTGAGAAATTTTATGAAGTTTAGGTGGTGGTATGGGACGCTATCTAGACATTGCACAATAGGCTTTGAAGATGTTATTTGGAGTCCCTAGGTCTTGTATAAGACCATTACTTGAATGTCCTTTGTGTGATGAATGTCTCTTAATGAACTAATGAATATAATGACTTAAGTTAAGGAAGTATGTTAAAATAAAGTAGTACTTATCTAGAGTAATTGAGGGTTGTCTAGTTAAGGTGTGAAGGGGGCATAGGAATGGTCACTTCTTATCTTACCTAGATAAGTCTTAAGAATGACTCTAGTTAGGGAAGTTGGTTGATTCTGTGGACATGATCTAAGCCTTAGGTAATCTTAAGGATTATTTAGGTAATCTTGAAGAGATCACTATGGATGTTATCTTCTTGATTTACTTAAGTAAGTCTTTTGATAGCCTTTGGAAGGAGAATTTCATATCACCTATATGCTAATGTGTCAAATTAGAATGACTCTATCTTAGGGAGTCTATAGGATCTCCTAAGTGTGTGTGTAAGGGATTGTATGGGCGGTCGCTTCACAACTCACTCAAGTGAACCTTAGAGTCACCTTGGTAGGAAAATCTCATGTTCTTATGTTGATATCTCTTTAGTGTGTATGTGACTCATTATAAGTAATCTTGAGGGTCATTTAGGCACATCTAGAGAGGGTGTATGGGCGGTCTCTCTTTGTGTGACTTAAGTGAACCTTAGGATAGCTTTGAGTGAGAAGATTACATGCTAAATGGAGTTTAAAGTGAAGTGAAGGAACTACACTGTAATAGTGAATTGAGTTCATTGTACAGTGAAGTGACTTCACTGTAATGTTTGCTAAAAATGTGACTTTTTTCCTAAATGATTTCTTATGTGTTTCTAAGTTTTTAAATGTTTTTCTTATGCTTATGGTATGATGTTTTAATCAAAATTCATGAAAAGCATGCTATTTACTAAATGTCCCTTTTTCATGGTTTTTGCATGGCTTTCATACTTAGTACATCTAATGTGTTAACCCCTTCTTTTACTTTTTTGACTAAAGTGTAGGGATATGGAATTTTGGTATGCCATGAAGGATGGATAGGTTTATAAGGTTGAAGATGAAATATTGGTGAGTCCTTATCGGTTCGAGCACAATATCCACATGTTTCTTTAAGTCTTAAGTCTTTATTCTATGTCTTGTATGGGATTAGTCCCAAGTGTTGTAAACTCTAAAGTTTAGATGGTTCAAGTAGATGTTGTAAAGATTTAATGTTTTAAATGAAAGTCTTCTGCTTGCGTATTGTTTATGAAAGAGTTCTTCATGTGTGAAGAAAGTTTTAAATTTTTACTCATTTTAGTTATGTTTATTATGCAATGAATGATACGAGAGGATTAGATGACACTTCTTGAAGTCTCATTTGCCGTGTGACATCGCAAGGATACTCTAACTTCTAGGGTGTACTTGTGGGTTGTGACATTAAGAGCCAAGTCTAGAAGTTAAGAATCAAGGCAAAGTAAAGTTATAAGTTCTCTAAAGTCTTTCACAAATGTTTTCACTTTGTTTTAAAGACTTAAAGTTCAAAGTCAAGTAAAGAGTTGAGTTCATTTCTCAAAAGCTATAAGGGAACTACGTATTCCCTAAGAGTTAAAGTTTCAAGTTAAGTAAAGAGCAAGAGTTGAGTTCATTTCTCAAAAGTTAAAAGGGAACTAAATATTCCCTAAGAGTTAAAGTTTCAAGTTAAGTAAAGAGCAAGAGTTGAGTTCATTTGTCAGAAGCTATAAGGGAACTAAGTAAACCCGAAGAGTTAAAGTTTCAAGTTAAGTAAAGAGCAAGAGCTGAGTTCATTTCTCAAAAAGTTATAAAGGAACTAAGTATTTCCTAAAGTTTTACAAATGTTTCACATTTGAGTAAAGAGGGGAACTAGAAGTTCCAAAAGAGTTTTGAACTAAAAGGGGAACATTGATTCCATAAGGAGCTTTTTGAAGCTAATTCAGTAAATTATCTCAACCCAAAGGAAGGAAGTTTTATTAAAAGTAAAGAAAAGACATAAAATCACTATTGAAGTTGTTTCGAATTTTCAAAAAGACACTTTAACTTTGCGAGTGTCATATTACCCCATGAAACTATCTAAATCTACATTAAATATACCATTTTGACTGATTTTAACACCACTCGTGTTGTCACAACATATAGGCGCGTGAAACACTGTTGATACAGCTTCATACCAAAGTAAAATTGTCATTTGACACTTCCAATTTGCCTTATCAAAAAAAAATGTAAAAAGTCATGTATTAATTTTCTTTTCAACTTTATTAAGAATAGTTTTTAATTTTTCAAATCGTCTTTCTCATCTTTCCTACCATCATTAGCTTACCCATGTTTTTTGAGCATCCATATCTTCCTTCATTTATTTTCTTCTTTTTCCTTTCTAGCATTTTTTTTAACTTATGTTATTGAGTTTTTTTTTTAAAACAAGTTAGTTTGGTGAATTTTTTTTCTTTTACAAATAAGATTGGGATCTGGGAGTAGTAAAACTATGAAAAATTCAATTTGGAAGTAAGACTTGGAGAAGGTGGTGATTTAAATGTCAGATTTTGACATGGTAATATTTGAGTATTTAGATTTTAATTATTTGACGATATTTATTTTCATAAATAAATTAATTGATAGTAATTTGACTAAAAATTGATAGTGTTGCTGCGAAATCTTCTAAGTCACAATTGGATTTGACGATTCTTCTAGCACAAAGAGAATGAGAAAGAACAGAGTTGAGGTGAAGAAGAAACAGAAAAAGAAAGAACAGAGTTGAGGTGAAGAAGAAAGAGAAAAAGAAAGAACAGAGTTGAGGTGAAGAAGAAAGAGAAAAAAGGAAAAAAGAAAAAAAGAAATACAAAGAAATTAGGTAAAAGTAATTAAAAATTGATTTTAACACGTGGCAAGTGACTATTAATGCGTGACAGACAAATTTTTTTGTATAAGTGGTATTGAGTGAAAAATTGGGTATACATTCTATTTTGAAGTTGTTTAATGGGGTAATAGGACATCCACAAAGTTAAGTTGTCTTTTTAAAACTCAAAACAACTTCGATGGTGATTTTATGTCTTTTCTATGAACTAAAGTACATTTTTGGGAGTAGTATTGAGCCGACGTGGAGATGAGAGTTCATATTAAATCAAGTCACCATGTAAACCATGTAGCCAACATGGGAATTGATGTGTCATACTTTTTAGATGATCATGTAAGGAGAGCTAGTTGATCTATTAAATTGAGTAAGGTCCTATACCGATGGCAAGGTGTAGGATGGTCATCTTGCAACCTGAGGTAAGACGTTGTACCATTACTTAGGATCATAGTGATAGTTGTCGGTTAGACAAACTCCCACAGAGGCGATATCACTTTCTTATATAAGTAAAGTTGAGTTTGTTAGNGGCCAAGGGTTCGCTTGAGGATCAGTAATGGTCTTCGAGTGCCGGTCCCACCCCGGGGTGTAGGCTTGGGGGTGACACCTTCCATGGAGAAATAGATCTAATAGTGCTACAACACCAAGAAATTTCAAGCTTAAACAACTTTTCCTATTTTGTTTCCATTCTTACTCCTTGAAATGTTTTTAAAAAAATTGAACTATATATTCTTAAAAGAACATCTAGAAAATTCTTTTAGGAAAGTCTTTGTTTAGATTTGAAGAATGTGGTTTTATTTGAAGTTATAAGTAAGAGGAATCAGTTTTTGCAAAGAAATTGTGATTTTGTAAATAATTCCTTTCAAATAGTCAAATTACTATGAAAATATATTGGAGAAAAACAATTTGGATTAGGGGGTTGTGGAATGTGGAAAAGACAATCTGGTGGGGAAGAGGTTGAGGATCAGGGTGGGGTGGTGGAGAAGACAACATAGGGCTTGTAAGTGGTTAATTCTTTTTAATAATTATTTGGATAAAAAATGACACATGTCATTAAGTCATTGGCTTTTTGTTAAAAAAAACTCAAAATTCATTATTAAAAAATTATTTCAATATATATGTCATGTGTCTTTGTTCAATTCGTCATTTTGACATGTCATTAATGAGTGTTACACACGCTTTACATATTTGGCTGATTATAAAAAAAAAGTTTCAAAATGACACAATTAGAACATGGTAGGAGGTCTCTAAAATGGATAAAGCCTAGTTGAGGTGTCTAATGGAAAGTTAGTGACAACTTTAGGGGGCCGGCGATGGGTTAGACCTTTTTAAATACATATGGTGACATCATAGAAATGCACATACAAAACTAATTAAGCTAAATAAAATGAAAGATTTATTTTTAAAATTAATAACTAAGGCTTGAAAAAAAATATAAAAAACTAAATAAGTGAGGGTATTTTGTAAACAAATAACTTGTTCATAAAATTTGTGTAATGCGTTATTTTAAGTACAACAAACCAAATACTTAATACGAAATAATCTCTCCACAACTTCTCCTATCATAACTAATCCCAACTTAACTTATCTCAACATAAATAATCTCATGGTAACTTGTATTCGAATTAAATGATCCTTAATATTTAGCAAAACTAAAAATAAACCCAATAAAGAAAAAGGTCATCCACTTCAAAACCAAAAATAATAAAAGAAAAAGCTACGTAATTTGGAAGAATTAAGCAGGGACTTTCGTAGAAAAAAATGAAAAAAACTATTTATGACTTCAAAGATGTGAGAGAATAAAATCTTATTTACCCCTTGGACTAGACTTCATTATGAGCTAAATGACGGAAAATTTTCAAAATGTAAATATTTTGACATTCAAAATGAAAGAAATAGGTATACAAGATTCTGGAAAACAAACATCATACATAGTGAAATAATACAATTTGTTGAGTAGGAAAACAATATTCTTAAAAAAAGTACAAATTGAGTGTTAAGAAATAGGATACATTTATGCTTAACAAATACAAATTCATTTGATATACATATTTGAATGACTACAAAATAAAAAAGAAATATAATGTTCTTAATAAAATACAAATGATGAGTAAAAAAATAATTGACGAAGAAAAATTAATATGAGTACTATTCTGGTATGAATACAATTTTGCAACGTTCTTATTTGACTCTCTCTTTCTTCTTCATTTGCTATGTTTCTTTTTTCCAATTTTTTTCACCAAACCCAAATTTGAATCTATACTCACTTGTGCATTAGTAACCCTATAAGAAAAATTTGAAATTATTAAATGTGAATATACTTAGTGAAAATAGCAAAATAGTCACAATCCCTAACTTAATTAGTAAAAATATCTACACTTTAAAATAATTATTAAAATGTCAAATATTTTAGAAAATAATTTATATCCAAATACTATAATTTGCCTTTCCCTTTATTTCTGGGATAATACACAAGTACCCCCTCAACATATGCCCGAAATCCCAAAGACACACTTATACTATACTAAGGTCCTATTACCTCCTTGAACTTATTTTATAAATAATTTTCTACCTCTTTTCGTCCTATGTGGCACTATCTTGTGGACCTAGCGTGTGTTGACAAATTTTTTCAAACTAGTGTCACGTAGGCCGAAAAGGAATAAAAATTATTTATAAAATAAGTTCAGGGGGTAATAGGACCTTAGTATTGTATAAGTGTCTATGAGATTTCACGCATAGGTTGAGGGGGTACTTGTGCATTTTTCCTTTTTTTCTTAAGTCAATCCAACTTGAAATATACACACTACCCATTTACACTTCTCTCTAGGCTTCAATACCATTACATTTATTTTCCATCTATTACGTTTTCAAATTTATTTTCTCTATAATCAACTTTTCAGTTTCCACCATTATCCCATCATTCACGTTTTCTCTTTTTTCTCCTCTTACATCAAATTTTCACCATTATTCTCTCCCTTATTGTTGAAGAAGAACTAATTATATAAGTTCATACCAATTTCTTCAGATCTATCAATTAATTCAAGAACTCTCTCAATTGATAAAGGCATTTTCGAAATCATCATTTATTTTGCGATATTTCATGAGATTTTGTTTTCAAAATCACAAATTATGTTGAATTTTGGATTGTATGTATGACGGACTTTTTGTCATTTTTTTAACTTTTATGTAGTTTGTTATATATTCATATTTAATAATTTCGAAATTTCGCTTCTAGGGTTTCTAATTCACAATGAATACAGATTCAGATTTGTTTGGTAAATAAATCAGAAAAAAGAATCATAGCAGACGAAGAAGAAAGAAAGAGTCAGTGAAGAATATTGCAAAATTGTATTCATAGCAAAACAATATTCCTATTAATTTTTGTTTGTCAATTATTATTTTTTTCTCATGATTTGTATTTTTATTAAAAATATTATATTTTTTAAAAAGTTTGTAGTCATTCAAATAAGGATGTCAAATGGGTTTGTATTTCTTTAGCATAAAAATGTTTCCTATTTTTTAATATTATTTTTTTAGAGTATTTTATCCTTGCTCAACAGATTGTATTATGCTATTTGTTTTTCAGAATCTTGTATTCCTATTTCTTTCATAGTCAATTTGTATTAATTTTTTTAAAATATTATATCCTTTCTCAACATATTGTATTATATTCACCACGTGTGATAATTTTTTTTCCAGAATCTTGTATCCTTTCATAAGTCATATTCATATGTAATGATTAGATTATATTGAGATACAATCAATATCATTTTTCATAATACAAATAAAAGAAACATATATTTGGTATTCATGTAATACAATTTTAATCATTGAAATACAATTTGTAGTTTTCACTATAAAAGTGGGGAAAAAATCAAATTTAATTTGAATGGTAAAGTGTGAACATAACATGTAAAAATTTATTGGTATACAATTATGATGAAAATATAATAAAAAGGAAAGTTGATCCAATCGAATGAAGAAGGGAAACTTTTTTGAAAATGTAACCGAGAGAATTTAAGGTGATATGTTACTTTTTTAAAAAAATCATCTCCCTTTCTCTTCTAAATAATTGTAATCTTGAAAATCAAACAAATAAAAAATATAGAAATCAAATACATAACAAACTAAAATATTTATATTTTAGATAAATATTGGAAGTGTGGCTAAGGAAACCTAGTAGATGTCAAAATATTGACATTTTGAAAATTTTTCCTATTTTTGTTTGGAGGAGGGGGGCTTGTTTAGGGGTAGAGATAGAAATATATTCGAAATTTTAAAAATTAGAAATTAAAAATTATAATTTTTTTTGGATGGGGAGGGTGGTTACGGGGTAAAGGGTAGGGTAAGAAAAAATATTTAAGGATGAAGTAGAGTATTGAAAAATTATTTTCCTTAAATTTTTTACTGAAGTCATTTTCCTTAAAGTTGTTATTAAAATATGATGAACAACTAACAACAAAATTCCCAGAGGCTAACAAGTTGAACTTTATTTTTGGCTTTACTCATCAGTGGTATTCTCCCCTGTTTACTATTGTCTTACTTCTTACAACACGCCTTAAGTTGAACACAATCGAAAATAATTTGCTTCCACTTATTCTCAATGAGGCATTTCGTCAGCAGTAGTTCATTTAGCAAGCATTCTTATTACTTGAAAAACACACACCAAATAATCGGAGAGTTTGTGAAGCAAACCCGATTTTCCCTTATATTAGAAAAGGCTTGTTCAACATGTCTACTTCATTATTGTAAAGGGTATTTCTGTCTTTTCAAGTATCAGTTATAACTCTGTGTCTTCCTCCTGCCTTGTCAATTTACATCTCACTTTGTGTGTCTTCATCGTTTATACTCCAGCACATCAGTGTTCTATTGTTTCTTTCAGCATTCCATATAGGTAAGATTTTTCGGCTTTCATTCAGTTCTTCTTGCATCATCTTTCTTTTCCTCAAAATTGAAGTTCTAGAACCAAATTTGGTCTAGGTGTGTGAATATACCAAATTTAATTTGGATGTGTGAAAATTTGCTTTTTTTCCTCAAAATTGAACTTTGCCTTATTGTTTTCATAGTTGATTTCTAGGATGCAGTTGAACGCATTGTGCTCTCTAACATCCATAGTAAAGCGTTTTGAGAAGTAGTTAGCACCTTCCTTAAAAAGCCGATATTTTTAAATTCCAGTAGTTTATGTCAAATTTAAGCGTATTATTATATTCCTTTCTTAAGCTTAATTTGAGGTTCTAGAGGAAGGAATTGTTAGGTAAAGCATTAGAGTTTTGTTCTTCTCGGTCAAGGGTGTGTTTCGTAAGAAGGAAATTGTTTTCTTGGAAAACAAATAGATTTATGACTTATTTTTTCATATTTGGTTGGGAGTAGAAAATATTTTTAGGAAATGATTTTTAGTGTTTGATTTATGAATGAAAAATATTTTTGAGAAATATTTTTTATTTTTATTAGAGTAGAAAATAATTTTGAAATTGAAAATATTTTTTTTCTGGGGGGGAGCTTGGCGGGGTGAGGGGGTAGGGAGTGAAAAAATAAAATTTTAAAGTTGAAAATACTTTTTAGAAATTGATGTTTTTCAAAAAAAAATGTAATTTGAAGTTGGATTAGAGTTTTGGAAAATATTTTCCTTAACTTTTTGAAGGAAAGTCATTTTCCTTAATTTTGAAGAAAATGAGTTGGTTTAGAAAACATTTTCCAAAACCTTTCTCCCAACCAAACATGAGAAAAGTGAAAACATTTTTCACACCAAACACACCCTAAATCTTTGCTCTTGCTATATTCGGTAGTGTTGGTTGGAATATTGTTGCTTGTGAGTTTTGGTGTGGAGAACTTTTTGTCACTCTAAATCTACCTTTTACTCTTCTTTGTTTTATAGGCATAATGCACGATCACTATATTTTTTGTTCTTCTTTTGTAGAATTTAGGGAAAGTGGAATTGTTAGGTTTCTTTTATGTTGAATTTGGCTTTTGAAATTGAAAAATGAAATTTCATGAAAATGGTGAGGAAGGACCAGCGCTAGAGATCATCGAATAAATAAAATCTCATACAAATACTAAGGAAGGGCCAATGCTTAGCGAAATTGTTTGTCAACTGATTTTTTGGAAATACAGGAAAAAATTGAAATACTAATTGAACGTATGACGTGCTATTAAACTGTTGTAGTCCCCCTATTGTTATGTAGGAAAAGATTGTATTGAGACCAAATAGCTTTACTGTTTTGTTTGTCAAAGCTTTCATAAATTAACATGACTACATAATAATATCATATGTTGAAGGTCAACTATACCAGATGTTATTTGATATATACGAATTATAAAAAATGCTAAATTCATTCTGCACGTTATTTTTGCGTGCAGTGTGAAGTTAATATTTTCCATCCGTTAATGTGATTTCTTTTTCTCTCCTTCCTCCTTTTACCTCCTTGATTATTAGCATTCAATGGATAGGAAATTTTGGAGTGTTTGAGGAGTTCAAGGGTACAAAGTTGTAGTCTTGTTACTCGTGAAGAGGATGATAACTAGAAAAAGAACATGATTGTGTCACAGACAATGTAAGAAACTATTGGTAGCAGGTATTTGTGTCAAAAACAAAGTAAGAAACTATTGGTAGCAGGTATAAGTGGAATTATGATCTTACACTCTCTTTTTGTAACCTCTGCACTTAAATGAATTGGAATTTGTGACCCGGAGTATGTTCCTGTCTACAAGGGATGTTCAATATAATTTTTCCAATCAAATTCCATACTTTTGCAAAGTGGATTAGGCATTTCTTGATTTTTGGATGGGCTGAAACTTCACAAATCATTAGTGTATTGTTCATACTAGAGGTAACGATAATATTATCACAGTCCAATAAGTACTTTTCGAATGTCTCATTCTGCTTTAGTGTCTCACAAAACCACAACATGTAATGTGTATTATAATTTTTTTTAAAAAAGTTTGATGGAAAACACATGTTGATCTCAATGGGATGGAGATAAAAATGAACATTCAGAAACAAGCAAAAGAGCATGAAGTGATGCCAAATAGAAATAACAATACATAGTACTAATAATAACAACAACACGAAGTAAAAAAAGACAATCAGTTATACATAAATAAATATATTTCATGGCAAATTAAGGCTGCAATATCGCTGTTTAGATCTCCATAAATCCTCAAATGTCTTCATAGCAGAAGCTGGCAATCCAAGAAGCACATTGACACTTCTCCTCTCTTTCCCGTGAGAACGCAACAGAGAAACTTCCTTCTCCGGTAAAGCCACTGGCCCTGATACAATAGGCTATTCCCACCGAAATTCGTCGTGTGGAAAGAAAGCCTAGACCAAGTAGTAATAAGAAAAGTAGCAGTTAAAGAAGGTCTAGCTCTTGTTTTTCATGTAACTGTCTGTAACCAATTTAACAGCTTCTTGAACCAACTTAACAGCAGCAAAAAGTGAATTTTTTACTATCTCTGCAGCGGTGCAGAGTGCATTAATTAAAACAATTATGTTTCCAAAATATCCTTGTGGAATTGAAGGATCAAATCTTGATCTTCCATCTACAGCAAAGAGAAGTTTTGTCTTTTATTAGGCTTCATCTGTAATGCCTGAGTTCACGCTTTTCCAGATGAAAGCTGAAAAGGCTTCAAATCAAATGAAGTGCATTTGGTAACATTGTCATCTTCTCTGGCTTTTGCTTTTAGTTGTTCAAGCTTCTCAGGGTCAAAACAGAAGGTCTTATACAACATTTCATTTTGGTATAGTTTAGTAGAGTCTGAAATATCTTCAATTTCAGCGAACTCGTTATGGTGGATTTCTGACTACATTAGAGCAAGATTTGAAAAGATTAAAAAAACAGGTGTTGGCTTAGTTACTTTTACATTTTATTTTAACTCTGATGATGGATGAGTGTCAAGTAAGTTGTTAAGGAGTATGTGTTTTACATGTTAAGGCTATTAAATGTCAAGTAGTTGTTGAGAAATTCATACTGCCTTTATTACAAAAATTGGACGAGTAAATATACTCTTTTAAATTCAATAATATCTGCACCAATTTAGGGATTACCTCAGTAGTTGAATTCAATCATTATTTTGCTGCAGTTAGGTGAGTGAAGGAGTAGACTAGCATTATATCTAGCTTACCAAGAAAAGAACTGCAGGAGAAACAACTATCTGCACTTTAAAATAACGTAGGATAGGTGAAGTCTCATGTAACTAGTGAGGGATGACTGATGCTTAGAGATCATAGAATAAATGAAATCTCATATAAAAAAAAAAAGAGGGAGAGATAAGTGTTTCAAGTTTTTTTAAGTTTAGCTTGGTTCATTCAAGTTAAGAAAATCAAGGAAATATTAACAAAAGTAAAAAAACACCACAATTTCCAACCCACACATTTTTTTTTTAATAGAACCATTGTTTTTCAAGTGGAAAGGGCAAGTAGAAACAGTTGGTTGTGTGCATATGTTTTGAGCTGAGTAATTTTCTTCCCTTTCTAATTTTCACATTTCTTGCATGATTTTGTGAAGACAAGTGTGAACTTAAGGTTGCTGACATGCCATTGGAAATGTGGTAATGTAGAGAGATTGAATGGTTTGTATTAAATTAATACTCCATTTGGAAAATTTAGTTTGACTCCATGCGGAGGCTAACAAAACAAATATTAGAATGTATATGACAGATATATAATAAGGATAAATTTTTAAATGGTGGCTGGATTGTGGCAAAGGTATAAGTGTCTTATCAAGTGAAAATATTGTAAGATTGTTCGAATTTCTGTCGTATCGCAATATACCTTAAATTACTGTATGATTTAACATTTATAACTTTCTATGTGAGAACAGTTATAATTTTAAAGGTTTTGCGAAATCTGACTTTTTTTTCTTGGCATTCGGCTGAAAAGCAATTTTAAAAAAATTGTCATGAAAAAAGAAAGAATAGAAGCACTCTCTTCTCCAAACCTTTAACCATATCATTGTCTTTTTCATGCTTTGGTGTTATATTTACTGTAAGAAGGTCAAAAGGATTAGACATTTTCTGACCATTTATATAAAATTATTTGTTAGCCGCTCCACCAAGTTTATACACTACTAACTGTAGAAAACAACACATAATAAGTTTTTGGTATTCTACAACAATGTTTAAGTTTTGATATCTGAAGTAGGGGGAAGTACATGAAAATCTCCAGGGTGTTACATGAGTATTTGAAGGAATAGGAGCAACTTTACCTTAACATTTTCAATAATTATGTCTACCATGAAGCTAGGTTAGTAAAATCGATTTAATCACTCTGTAAAGAAGTGTTAGGCTATTACAGTAGGATTGACATCTGCTTATGATGCATAAAGTACATCGAGACACAGAAATTTGACTGCAACTTCATATCCTCTCCATCTTCCTCTGTATATATGTGGCTATGTGTTATGCTTCCTTGACCCACTTCTTCTTCTACTTAAATCTGTTTCCATAAACACATGTGTATGTCATCTAAAAGTTTAAGTTATTATATAAAAAAAAAATTAAATTATTGTATGTACCTCATGGGGTTCAATATACCAACCATTCAACTTGGCTTGGTGAATGAGGTATGTAATATCAGAGAGGTTTTTGTTTTTGTTTGAGGAATGGCAGTGGCATGGATGATAGTGGTACTGCTACTGATTGATTCTTGTTTTTTTGTTTGTTGAATAGGTATCTAACTTGTCCGATGAGTCTTTTCTCTAGAGATAAAGAGGAGGACAATACCTTGAGGTTGTGTTTCTTAATTGGTAAAGAAAAAAGTGTATTATCATGATTCAATAACTCTAAAACTGTCATTGATTGTGGACGTAATTGTTCGCACATTTCTTTTCAGTAACTTGGCTCAGCGACTTGTAGTCTCATCAGAACTTTGATTATACAAGGAGGGATGGGAGGTACTGTCGATGACCCACATGCTTGTTGATATTTTGTTCAATATTTACACTTTCATTTGCTTTTTCTTTTGTTTTTTTGGACCCATGATTCCTCAGAATTATGCCTAGATTTGGATGACAACCTGCAGGATATTCACCTTATTCCTAACTAAATAATCAAATTATACAACTTAGGAAATATTTTTTTGAACACCCTATTTCTTCAACAACTAATAGTTTTCTCCTTTTGTTATCAGTGTAGTATATACTACTTTTTTGCGATATGGGTGGCACCACCCTTTTGTCTACTCAACTACTACAAATGTTGATGGCGAACACTTTTGTTGTTGATAGTGTGGACTTTGCTGCTACTTCTTGCAAACCGTCAGGTACGTAAATCTTGCAATCACACTCCACATTTACTCCTCCCCATAACTAAACACTAAATTCATCTTTCCCTCTTATTTCAGACATACTTTCTGGCGCTGAATAACGCTGAAAAAGGGCAAAAATGCAGCAGTCAAAATGCAGCATTATGTAAATATTGTAGAATGTAAATATCCAATGTAAGCGACAACCATGACAACAAATAAAACAACTGCCAACCATATATATATATATATATATATATATATAGGTAGGTAGGTAGGTAGAACATATAAGAGGCCCCTTGAACTTGCATGCTTTTTCCGTTTAGACACCTTAATGAGGCCATATTCCTATTGAACACCTTATGTGTACACAAAGTATGTCTATTAGACACTTCAATGACATTACCCAAAAATATATAGAGTGCGTGACTTTCAAAAACTATAATATGAAAAAAGAGTCAATCATACCGTGACATGTAGCAAATTATAAAAAGTATTTTTTTACAAAAAAAAATTATCAGATCCAGCAGCCCCTCTGCATCTTCTTCTTTGAAGCCCCTCCTCGCTGCCAACTAAAATTCCATCATTAATAATTTTATGAACTCTCTATTTGTTCTTTTTATTTTTATTATAAAAATAATTCGTAGTTTATCCTCCCCTTTCCTCCCAAACAATATAAAACTATTTCATAATTTATCCTCCCCTTTCCTCCCAAACAATATTCTCTAACTTGCATAGCTCAATTATTCTTCTTCTCTTTTTTATCATTAACAAATATGATTAAAACTTGAAATCACCAAGAAATCAAAAAGGTACAACTCCGTATTCAGTTATTTTTAGCAACTTTGTTTATGGGTTTTGTGTAATCATGTTTTTTTTTATTCAACCATCAGGATTGATGTTGCTTTAATAACACCATTTTGATTTTAACTTTAGAGAGTGAAAGAAGAAGACATTTTCAAGAGGTGAATAAGACATGTTCTACGACTGATTCAAGAAAGCTAGGACATTTGAAGAAGTTGAAATCGACAAATTAGACATTTCTTTCGTTGTGAAGAAGATGAATGAAGAAGTTTTTTTTATTTTCAGCAACAATGGTGAGATGTGGAGAAGAAAGAGATGAGAAATAAAAAAAAAGGGGGGGAAATCTAGGGTTGGATAAATAAAAGGAGAAGATTTGGATCATTAAGTGTGACAATCAGATACATCAGTTTTTCTTCCTCACTTCACGCGCTCAAAAGGCGTGCTTCAAACGACAGGTGACAAGTCAGTCAAGTGTGTTTGATAGGTCACTTTTTGAGTGGTTTAAGTGTTCAATAGGAAGGAGCTATTGTTAAGGTGTCTATACGGAAAATCTTGACAAGTTCAAGGGACCGCTCATGTTTTCTTCCATATATATATAAGTTATCTCTCATTCCTTTTCTCTGTTCTAGTATCTCATCCCCTTCTAGTTACCTTCTTGTATGTTAATTTATCAGTAATTAGTATGTATTATTTTGTTATGTATATTATACATTGCAATTTGTATTCAATGATAACAATATATATATATATCAGCATAAGTGCGTGGCTCGAAAGCAGGGGAAACTCTCCATTTTTTTCTTTCAAAATTATGAAGAGCAATGATTTCCATTTGTGGTAGGTATGAACAAATGTAAGCTGTCCTTGCACAATAACTATGTTTTGACTGGAACAGTGCCAGATCCTCGCATTTGGATTTGGCTTATGACGAATACTGACTGATGAACTTGGAAGGGTTAAGAATTGAAGCCTCCTCTCTTTGCATCAAAAACAAGAATGTGTGTATCAAGGTACGAGCCAATGCAAGAGGGAACCTTGCTCAGGTGTTTTAGTAATCCTTTTAGTCCTTTTGAGTTGAAATTCACGCCACATTAACCCACCATGTGGCTCAAGTATAGTAATATTATATTTTGGTTTTGGTTGATCCAGTATCTCAAGGGTTACAAATATATATTGATCTGAAGCAGGTAATCAACAAATAACCGTGCATGATCAATTACCCTACCACGACGATAATGGTCAGGGTATGGTATGAATTGATGAGCTCCACTTATAGGATTCAAAATACAGAATAGCCCAAGTCGAGAAAACACAAGTAGAAGCAGACCCTTCGATTCAGCCACAATCCTAAATCCAAAGGGTTCAGTACGAAACGGGCCATCGATTGTTGTTGTTATTGTGATACTAAGGTTTTTGAAGTAATTTTTCAACCCACTCGTTACACCATCTACTTTATAGGACAAAACTAGTGTTGACAACTTTTGATGTTGGAACAAAGTTTTACAAAATTGAGGATCAGAGATCCAACTATTAAAATTCTTGCTTATAACTTTACATTGAGTAGCAAGTTTCAAAGGCAAGTAGGAGATGATCTCTGCAACTAAATCATCGTTCATATTCATACTCATTGATTCCAGCCGTTTCATCTTCCCAATCGCAAACACAATATCTACTCCCCGCTTAACCTAAAAATACGTTATTCCGCTTTCTCACTAACTAAATCAATTTTTTAAGGGATATATTTATAACTATATTAGGATTTAGTTTTATATAAATAATTAATATGTTATTTTTAATAAAATAAAGAAGTTAAAAGTACCATCAACATACTATTATGTATATATCTTGTAAATATATAAGGCATTTCAAATCAAATCTATTTTTAAAAAAATTGAAATCAATAATACCAATTATTATAATAGATTTAAATACAACATTATTATAATTTGAAAATATTTATCATAATTTATTTTTTTCAAATAAGAACATTTGTTAGGGTTTTTTAAGTTGATATTTTTTTTTGAGAAAATCTCCAAATTATTAAAATAATTATAACTATCAATTTTGTGTTTTGACAGTTTTGTTTGACGAATTTTAACACAATTATTTATAAAATTAAAATTATATTTTTCTGGAGGTAGTTTTTTTACCCAAAAAAAATTGTTAATTATTTTGATGATACGTAGCACTTTTGACTTATATAGTTGTATTTTAATAGATTAAGATAGTTAAGTAAATGTGTGAGAGATCTTAGGAGAGGATTTAGATAATTGTCGTTTTTTTGAATTTTACCTACAGATTTTAAGCTGTTTCTTTATTAAAATGTTTACTTTTTCGTCTTCTTTTTTCAGTTACATGTTTTACTTGTAATTTACTTTGAATCTTGACATTTTTTGATTAATTTTATAATTAAATAGTTAATTGTTGTTTATTACTTTTTTTTTCTTTTGTTTTGGCCTTGTTCTAAAACTACCAAATGTTATTGTTCAAAATTATCGTTTTAATATTTTTGTTGAAATTTAATAAACTGATATTGTAATTTAAGTATTTTGTAATTTGTTAGTATTTTTTTCATTAATAAATTCATTTTTTTTTAAAAAAAATATGCATATTAGCAATATATAAATATTATGTGGTGTTTGTGGTAATTGCATTTGATAGATTTTGACATAATTATTTATTAAATTGTTAAAAAAACACTTAAAATTTTAAGATGGTTGTATTTGAAAAGCTAGGAGTGTTTTGTTTCTCTTTTAATAAAAGTGATTGATAGTTGGTTCTTTTGAATTTTTTTTGAACTCCCACTAAATCTTCAAATTTTATCTTTTTAACCTCTAGAAAAATAACATAAAATCTTAGATATAACTTTAACAAAAAGTTAAGAATATTTCATTGAAAATTAATTTATCAAACAAAATCAAATTAGACAAATGTTATATTATCTTAAATTATGAGCCTTGAATACCTACCTATAAACAAAAGAAGCATTTTTTATGACGACACAAAGTACATATAATAATTTCTTTTTATTTTCACAAAAAAGGAGAATATAGATCTAAAATTTGTATATAATTTATAAAACATATGCTCACAAAACAAATAGTATAATAGATATTTAGTCATATGAATGGTGTCACATGTATGATATGATATAAATGGGATATATTCATATTCTGATAATTCTGCCACTACACAAACACCCATGCCTCATTTGAGATTTAAAGATTTTTTGGCTTCTTAAAAAATTCTCATAACATTTAGACATTAAATACAAATTAAAGATCTGAGACTAATAAAGAACAAAATTGCAATAACATTTAGACATTAAATACAAATTAAAGATCTGAGACTAATAAAGAATAAAATTGCAGCATCCAATTTAGTAATTCAGATAATAGTTAAATATTTACAAAAAGACATAAATATGTATTTTCACATCCTCACTCTCCAAACACTATCTAAAGAATCACTCATCAAATTAGACATATAAGATAATTAAAGACTCTTAATATGAAAATACATAAACCATTAAATTAAATGTCATTATATACATGAATTCACAAACCTTTTAATCATGGCATAGATTTGAGCTCCGTCTAAATAATTTACACCAAGAAAAATATAGAAGTTAATGCTATGCATTATTAAAAAAAGATAAATAAAGACAAATGATAATACAAATTACAAATTAGTACTATAATTTTTATTCCTTTGAATATTGTGCTATTGAAAAGAAAAAAATTCATTGCTTCATTAATGTGAGAAAATGAAAAAATGTGATATAGTGAATGGGGTGTGATTGTGAAGACGAAAGAAAATGGGGGAGTGGGAATAGTAGGTATTTTTATAGGATTACTTTAATGCAGTATTTACTATGAGATTTTAATAAATAATTGATAAGAAGTTGTCATTAATTTGAAATTCAAAAAATCAACCAAATAAGGATTAAGATCAATTCAAATTCAAAATTAAAATTAGAAATTAGATTTTTAAATCTTAATATTCAAAACTGATTTATTTTCTATTTTTGTAGTATAATAGATATTTAATTTTTATTTTAAAACTTAAATGAGGAGGAGCTATAAATTTTTAAGAATATATCTTTTTAGTTTATGAAATTGAATTTTTTAATTTTAGAATTTCAATTAATTTTTAATAATTTACAAATTTTTATTTTTGTTGTACTAACTATACATATATTTTTTAAGAGTCCAAAACGTGTTAAATATATATAAAAATTATCTTTCTTTTTATTAGTTTTTATTTTCAATTTTATATTTAGATTTTAGATCTTAAATTATTTTTTTTTGTGGTAGTCTTTTCTTTCTGACTTTTTTTTTAATTATATAGATAAATTGTATATCTATATATAGATTATAAGTATTATTAGTATTATTACTACTACTACGACTACTATTTATTATAAAACATATAGTGTTATAAATTCATTGAATGAGTGGATATAAAGTTAATACATGAACAACCATCCATATTCACTAGGTTTCATGAACCTTTTTGGATAAGAATGTATCTATTTATTATGATACTTAATATGGTGACTTTTGGAATGATTTCTCAACCTATAAATAGGGTTGTTCATTCACTATTGTATGATATATAGATGAGACTTACATATACTTGAATAAGAAGATAATTCCTCTTCTTCTATGTACTTCTCTTGTCTTCTTCTCTTTATGATTATATTCTTATGAGCTTGATTTTATAACACGTTATCAGCACGAGTCTCTAGCCAATTAAGATTGAGTTTTAGTTTTTCTTTAACTCATGTTTTGGTTGATCTCGTTATGAGAATCAAGGTATTATATGCATAAAATCAGGTATGTATTTTCTAAAATATTTTTATGATTTAGAATACAATAGTATTTAATCACTAACAATTATCAGGAACCGAAGGCATATATAACTATTGGTTGAATATGATATGCTATACAAAACTTCTTAAATGGAAAAAGGTATTAAATTTTAATACCATGAGTTTGAATATTATTTTGATTGTTTTGAAAGACTCAAAGGATAAGTCATGTTGTACTTCGGTCTATTATACCGTTTGTTAAGGGTAAGACGATGGATTCAAGTTTCATCGCACCAAAAGGGTAAGACATCAGGTTAAAGTCCGGATGCACCATAATGAAAAATATTTGAGGATAAGACGATAGATTCAAGTTCTATCGCACCAAAAGGGTAAGACATCAATTTGAGTTTTGATGCACCATGATTGGGCTCAAGTCCTATAGAATTATGGCGTAACACGCCTCATATGGGTAAGACATTGAGTTTAAGCCAATGCACCATAGCGATGATAAAATGATGACTAAGAAAAATAATATATTTTTGATGAAAAGCCTTGAAATGTCCCATTGAATTTGCTCCATTCCTTAAAAAAATGTGGTAGCAACATATGATAACTTTAAAATCTGATGTTGACTTGATCCATTCAATCATATGAATGTGGTAGCAGTGAATGATTAGTCTGAAAGATGACAAATAATTAATTGATATGAACAAGGGCGTAGAGGGACAGAATTATAATTGTCATCATTGTGGTAATGATAAAAGGAAGAACACTATGAGTTCTTCAAATAGACCTTCAAAATGTGAAGGCAATTTTTATCATCAAAATGGTACGAAAGGTCATTAGACTTGTGAATGTTGTCAACCCAATAATTTGACAAGTTGATAAATCCTCTATCATGAGACAAGAAGATAAAGTGATGGTACACTTGATCTTTCAAAGTGATGTTGAGGTTTGTCATGGAAATATGATGAATTTTAAAACATGACAATGTACTTATAATGCAAATTATTGAAGTACATATAAATGATTAGTCCATTCCTTGAAGAGAATGTGACTTGTGATGAGTATCGTGAATGCTCGACCATTCTATAAGAGAATGGGTCCAGATGTGATAAAATGATTATGGGTTGGATATATGCCACAACTCACCTCTATGGAAGGTTTGAGAAAAAATGATATATGCCACATCTCATCTCTACGGGAGATTTGAGATAAATAAATAAATTTTATTTGACATGAATGGTCAATGGTCATGTACATTTATACGTCATGAATATTATGATATGTTTATTGTGAACTACTGAAAGGCAAAAGAAAGAAATAGTTCTTGCCTATAAGGATTGTGGTCATTATTGTGTGGCAATACAAATTTGTTATTGGTTGTGTACCTATGGTACAACAAAAGTAAAGCAAGAAACATGTCTTACTCGTAATGTTTTGACCATGACAATAACATAATTTTTCCTTGAAGGAGATGCTCACAATAGGGATTGTGTTATGCAATATGTGATAGTACACAAAATTAATAGCAAGCTCTAACGAGTTGTGTTATTATTAAAGGATAATAAAGGGGTTATAAATATTTATGTAAAAGGTTACCCAATGTTTTCTCTTGTTTGTTGCACACAAACGTGGGCATGCTGATGAAATCACATGCGAAAGTAAATTACAAGTGTACTGAAATAAAGATTAGTTGGCATGATCTGTTGACCATTCTGGTTTAAATGTGATGCAAATGTAATTGAGAATTCATGTGGATTATATGAAGAAATAAAAGATTCTTCAAGAATTCTCATGTGTTCTCTTCATAAAATGATCATTACACCAGTTAAGGTTGGGATTGTAATTCCCTAAAATTTTTGGAACATATAGAAAAGTGAATATGAGCCCGTTCACCTGTCATGTGGATCATTTGAAACTATATGATCGATGCATCTATGCGATGGTCTTTTTTTTTGGTCAACTTACAAATTAGTTTTGTAAGGTTGTTTGCTCAATTATTAAATTAAGAGCACAGTTTCAACTATGAAATTATACTGATAATGCGAATTGGTTTAGCAGAAATTGTATACCTGTAATTATAGCTAAACCATATGAGAATAAAACTCCCAAATGAGATTTGATATGAGATATGTAACATATATCAACTACAATGTACGAAGATTGGAGATATCATCACAAGAAATTAAGTGATGTTTTAATCAGGGGGAGTATAATACGCGTTGCACTCTTTTTTCCTTGACCGAGTTTTTTTCCACTGGGTTTTCCAGGCAAGGTTTTTAATGAGGCAACAAATAGTGCGTATCAAAGATATGTGTACTCTTTTTCCTTCAATAGAATCTTTTTTCCCACAGGGTTTTTTCTAGTAAGGTTTTAACGAGGCACAATATCTATGGACATCCAAGGGGGAGTGTTATAAATCCATTAAATGAGTGGATAGTCCATAAAGTTATTACATGAACAACCATCCATATTCACTAGGTTTCATGAACCTTTTTGGATAAGAATGTATCTATTTATTATGATACTTAATATGGTGACTTTTGGAATGATTTCTCAACCTATAAATAGGGTTGTTCATTCACTATTGTATGATATATAGATGAGACTTACATATACTTGAATAAGAAGAAAATTTCTCTTCTTCTATGTACTTCTCTTCTCTTCTTCTCTGTATGATTATATTCTTATGAACTTGATTTTATAACATATAGATTATTATTATTATTATTATTATCATTATTATTATTATTATCATTATTGTTGTTGTTATTATTATTATTATTATTATTTATATTTGCTTTTCTTTAAATGAGGAAGTTGTGGATTTTAATAATTTACAAATTTTGTTTTTTGTGTTATGAAACTATATGAATTTAGAAGAAGAAGAAAGTAGGGAGAAGAGAAAAGACTTCTTATTTCTCTTGAAATATATTCAGAATTCATAGATCTTCCACCAATCTTATTTACAATGAAGGAAAACCCTTTATTTATAGGGAAAACCTTACTTGGTCCCCAAGTAGGATTCCTAACCATATCCTACAAGGACTCCACATAATTAGACATTCACTATAATACAAATTGTTTATAACACTCCCCCTTGAATGTCGGTAGATTATGTGCCTCGTTAAAACCTTACTAGATAAAACCCAGTGGGAAAAAAATCCAGTGAAGGAAAAAGAGTACACATATCTAATAATACGTATTATGGATGCCTCATTAAAAACCTTACAAGGAAAACCCAGTGGGACAAAACCTTGTGAGGAAAAAAGAGTGCATCGCGTATTAACTCCCCCTTATGAGAGCATCAATTCAGAGACTAGAATCTTCGTTTTCCAAGCTTGTGCACCATCTTCTTGAAAGTTGTAGTTGGTAGAGACTTGGTGAATAAATCAACAATAATATTACTTGAACAGACCTCATGCATGTTGATATCACCATTCTTGGGAGCTCATGAGTAGAAAAACCTTGACGAAATATGCTTTCTTCTATCTGCTTTTATAAATCTTCCCTTCAGGGTCAAAGATTTCTGCAAGTTCCTTACTTCAACTTCTTTAAGCAAATAATCTATTGCCAAGAGTTTCAATTCTAGTCATCAACTTGCATAATAATACTTGTATATGCTCTATACATTTTGAATCTATTTAATCCTTATGAGGATGATAAACAAGTTTTCCACAAACTTGTATATGCTTTAGATTTTGAACCCATTGGATATTTTCATATCAATTTTGTCAAGCAACAACATTCAATATTAGATGTATGACATCTTCTAGTGCCTAGATTGCAAGTCAAATAAGCTTTACGCTTACCAAGATGCATCATTTCACTTTTCACTTGATAATTATTTCTACACAAGCATGCTTTAATAGATGTAGAATTCATATTCTCATAATCTTTTACAATATTGCGCGCTATTATATCAAAGATATCGTCAACAATATACCATTTTGTATTGATTCACAATACGACTAAACTTATTGAGATCTCATCACTTCATTATTTCTAGGTAGCTACCCCTCTCATGAGGTTTCATAAAGTGTTATGTCGTAGGCTCTCCAAGAGCACATTGTCTCCTTATTATGATCATTTTGATTCTTTGATCCTCCCCCTTTTTCAAGGATTATTTTATTTAGAATTGATTAGTCTATCACGCTTCATGCATGTCATAGATTTTATCCTTAAGGGACATTCAACAGATATATTTACAACTCTTGTGTTGCTTCTAGTCTCCCCCTTATGTTAGACAAACTAACATATATCTCAATCTTTTGGAGAATCTATCTTTGTGCATCATTATATATTCGTTGATTATATACTACATACCAAAATAATCAGATGAAAAATATTTGGTCCCTGACCATAAATCAACAGAAAGAAAATCTGATCATAATTTTTTGGTTTGATGCATACAATTACTTTTGTATGCGGTATCATATTTCAGATCAACACATGGAGCTTTACTTTCACAAGCAATGATTTCACTATCTCAGACATTTAATGTCACAATATCTTGAGTATTTATCAATATTACCAAGATAAATTGTCTTGATTACATATTCTAAAATTGTACTCTTAACTCAATTATTTTTGCACAAACAATTTTGTGAATGTCAAACTGCAAGTTGACAACAAATGCACATGTGATTATCTTATAAATGCATCCTTTCATCATGTCACATGATAGGTGAACGGACCCATATTCACCTTTTATACTTTTCAGAATTTAGAGATTTAATCTCAACATTAGTTGATCCAATCAACTTGTCATGAGAACAAACAACAAAAGATTTCTTGAAGAATCTTCTAGTTTTTCAATGTATGTCCATTACTCAGTATGCATATCTTTGGGATGACCAAATTATTCATGCCAACTAATAAAATTATTAGTACTCGTAAACTCCAAGTTTACTACGTCATGTGCCTTTTGCTTTAGTAAATTTTTGATTTACTATTATATGAGTAAATTTCAATTTTATTATTCCAAGAGTAATTTTCAGATTTATTTCTTCTCAATTACTTTACCCTTTAGGTGAGTCGTGATCCAATCATTGAATGAACTAATGTGGAGAAAATTGTGCATGTAAACATATTATTTGTGCCAACATTTTTGCAAACATCAAGTTGCGAGATAATAATAGACACACATGAGATCATACAGAAGAAACATTTATCAGGACCATTAAATATCTAAACAATCCACTAGGTGGATGACTAGGTCCACAAATATTTGTATGCGTTCCTAGAACACATAGAATTCAATCTCAACTTTCGTTTATGATGGTCTCACAATTAGCTTGCCTTGCTAACAATCATTACAAGAAAATTCACGTCTAGCATGGTGGCTTATCACCTCATTCACTCTAAAGAATGAATCTGTATTTTTACCATTTATCAAAGGCTCTCATTCTTCATGAATGGAACAGAATCATCTAAGTACATCAAATTTTGATAATTTAATACCTCATTCCATATTCATGTGCATCATTTAATCAATTGTCTTCTTTTAGACAATTTATGCACTGCTACATTCTCTTTGGAGAATGGTTCTGCTTCAACGAGATATATTTCATGACTAATTTTATCAAAAACTCATTATTTCCCTCAGTCATCATAATATCATCAATATGGTGCATTGAGACTAAAACTCAACGTCTTATGCCATAAATCAATAAGGGACTTGAATCCAACATCTTTCATCACAAAGTAGCAAGACTTCTGATGTCTTACCCTCATGGTGCGATTAGACGTAAATTCATCGTCTTATTCTTTTTGTACGATATAACTTAAATCTATCGTCTAACCCACAATGAGGCTCAACCTCAAGCCTTCAAAATAATTTAATTTTATCACTTTTGATGATCATTAATATGATCGTACATTATAATTACACACAAAATTGAGATTATTGATTTCTTATAATCAACATTAGTAGTTAATAAATATAGCTTAATTTATCACATAACTCATATAAAGGTAGAATATCTTTCACTAAATTGTGCTTATTCAATTATTAAAATAAATTAAGAAATTCTCTTCTCATCCGTTTAAATTAAACGTATAAAATTTTAAATACTTACTCCAAGTGGTAACTCCAGATTTGTCACATAAATAATTATAACGTAAAGATAAATCATACCTTGAAGATATAAAACCTTATTGCATAACTTATGCAAGATCTCTTTTGTACTTTTCTCGTCTTCTTCATCATTCTTTAAGAATAGAACAATCGTGCTGATAACGTGTTATGAAACTATATGAATTTAGAAGAAGAAGAAAGTAGGGAGAAGAGAAAAGACTTCTTATTTCTCTTGAAATATATTCAGAATTCATAGATCTTCCACCAATCTTATTTACAATGAAGGAAAACCCTTTATTTATAGGGAAAACCTTACTTGGTCCCCAAGTAGGATTCCTAACCATATCCTACAAGGACTCCACATAATTAGACATTCACTATAATACAAATTGTTTATAACACTCCCCCTTGAATGTCGGTAGATTATGTGCCTCGTTAAAACCTTACTAGATAAAACCCAGTGGGAAAAAAATCCAGTGAAGGAAAAAGAGTACACATATCTAATAATACGCATTATGGATGCCTCATTAAAAACCTTACAAGGAAAACCCAATGGGACAAAACCTTGTGAGGAAAAAAGAGTACATCGCGTATTAACTCCCCCTAATGACAACATCAATTCAGAGACTAGAATCTTCGTTTTCCAAGCTTGTGCACCATCTTCTTGAAAGTTGTAGTTGGTAGAGACTTGGTGAATAAATCAACAATAATATTACTTGAACATACCTCTTGCATGTTGATATCACCATTCTTGGGAGCTTATGAGTGTAGAAAAACCTTGACGAAATATGTTTTCTTCTATCTGCTTTTATGAATCTTTCCTTCAGGATCAAAGATTTCTGCAAATTTCTTACTTCAACTTCTTTAAGCAAATAATCTATTGCCTTTTGAAAACTCTTCAAGAGTTTCAATTCTAGTTATCAACTTGCATAACAATATTTGTATATGCTTCATGCATTTTGAATCGATTTAATCCTTATAAAGATTATAAACAAGTTCTCCAAAAACTTGCACATACTTTAGATTTTGAATCCTTCATGACTTTTCATATTAATTTTGTCAAGTGATAACATTCAATATTAAATGTATAATATATTCTAGTGACTAGATTGCAAGTCAAATAAGCTTTACGCTTACCAAGATGCATTATTCCACTTTTCAATTGATAATTATTTCTACACAAGCATGCTTTAATAGATGTATAATTCATATTCTCATAATCTTTTACAATATTGCGCGCTATTGTATCAAAGATATCATCAACGATATATCATTTTGTATCGATTCACAATACGACAAAACTTATTGAGATCTCATCACTTCATTATTTTTAGGTAGCTACCCCTCTCATGAGGTTTCATAAAGTGTTATGTCGTAGGCTCTCCAAGAGCACATTTTCTTATTATTATGATTATTTTGATTCTTTGATCCTCCAACTTTTTCAAGGATTATTTTATTTAGAATTGATTAGTCTATCATGCTTCATGCATGTCAAAGACTTTATCATTGAGGGACATTCAATAGATGTATTTACAAATCTTGTGTTGCTTCTAGTCTCCCCCTTATGTTAGACAAACTAACATATATCTCAATCTTTTGGAGAATCTATCTTTGTGCATCAATGTATATTCATTGATTATATACCACATATCAAAATAATCAGATGAAAAATATTTGATCCCCGACCATAAATCAATTGAAAGAAAATTTGATCATAATTTATCGATCTGATGCGCACAATTACTTTTGTATGCAATATCGTATTTTATATCAACATATGAAACTTTAATTTCATAAGCAATGATTCACTATATGAGACATTTAATGTCAAATCATCTTATATATTTATCAATATTTTCAAGATGAATTATCTTGATTTCATATTCTGAAAGTTGTGATTTTAGCTCAATTATCTTACACAAACAATTTTGCGAAGGTCAAAGTGCAAGTTGACAACAAACACACATGTGATTATCTTATTGATGCATCTTTTTATCATATCACATGATAGGTAAACGGGCTCATATTCACCTTTTATACTTTTCAGAATTTAGGTATTTAGTCCCAACTTTAGTTGATCCAATCAACTTCATCACGAGAACAAGCAGCGTAAAGAATTCTGGAAGAATCTTCTGGTTTTTCAATGTATGTCCATTACTTAGTATGCACATCTTTGGGATGACCAAATTATTCATGCCAACTAATAAAATTAGTAGTACTCGTAAACTCCAAGTTTACTACGCCATGTGCCTTTTGCTTTAGTAAATTTCTGATTTACTATTATATGAGTAAATTTCAATTTTATTACTCCAAGAGTAATTTTTAGATTTATTTCTTCTCAATTACTTTACCCTTTAGGTGAGTCGTGATTCCATCAATGAATGAACTAATCTGAAAAAAATTGTGCATGTAAACATATTATTTGTGCCAACATTTTTGCAAACATCAAGTTGCGAGATAATAATAGACACACATGAGATCATATAGAAGAAATATTTGTTAGGATCATTAAATATCTAAACAATCCACTTGGTGGATGACTAGGTCCACAAATATCTGTATACGTTCCTAGAACATAGAAAATTCAATCTCAACTTTCGTTTATGGTGGTCTCACAATTAGCTTGCCTTGCTAACAAGTAGTA
>NC_028644.1:27701043-27704224 GCF_001406875.1 Solanum pennellii
GACGGTCCGTCGTGGGATCCGTCGTCTCAGCCAGTTTTTCCAGAAATAAAATCTGCTGCTCAAAACGACTAAACAGGTCGTTACAAAGATATAAGAACTTTATTGCATAACTTATGCAAGATCTCTTTTGCACTTTTCCCGTCTTCTTCATAATTCTTTAAGAATAGAATAATCGTGTTGATAACGTGTTATGAAACTATATAAATTTAGAAGAAGAAGAAAGTAGGGAGAAGAGAAAAGACTTCTTATTTCTCTTGAAGTATATTCAAGATTCATTGATCTTTCACAAATCGTATTTACAATGAAAGAAAACCGGGAAAACCTTACTTGGTCCACAAGTAGGATTCCTAACCATATCCTACAAGGACTCCACAGAATTAGACATTCACTATAATACTAATTGTTATAACATTATTATTATTATTTGTATTATTATAATAGATTATTATTATTACTATTTACATTTTTTTTTCTTTAAATGAGGAGGTTGTGAAAAGATGATTAAAAAATTAAAAAATAGCTTCCAAAAAAAAAGCACCACATAAGTTACTTTGTAGAGTTTTTTTTTAAAAATAAATAATAAATATATATTTTCAGTTATTCCTTATCTTTTAAAACAATTTAAACTCATTTTTTCAAAAATTTTTTTATTATTTAAAAAATCTGACTTTCAATGTTTGAAATTTATTATTTTTATTTTTAGAATTTCAATTAATTTTATTAATAATTTTTTTGTTTTTTTTTTGTTAGTGATGACCATACCGTTATTTTAAGAGTCCAAAACGTGTTAAAGATATATAACAATTTTTTTTCTTTTTATTAGTATTTATTTTCAATTTTTGATGATTTACATTTTTTTTAATTTTATTTTTAGATTTTAAATTAATTCTTTTTGTGGTAAGTTTTTTATATACATATAATTTATAGATGTAGATAAATTATAAATCTATATTATTATTATTATTATTATTATTATTATTATTATCATAGATTATAATTATTACTATTTACATTTGTTTTTCTTTAAATGAGGAGGTCGTGGAAAGATGATTTAAAATTAAAAAAGACCTTCCACAAAAAAAGGATCACATACGTTACTTTGTAGAGTTTTTTTTTTTAAAAAACAAATAATAAATACATATTTTCAGTTCCTTATCTTTTAAAACTATTTAAACTCATTTTTTTCAAAAAGAATTTTTATTATTTAAAAAATTTTACTTTCAATGTTTGAATTTTATTATTTTCGGTTTTAGAATTTCAATTAATTTTATTAATAATTTACAAAAATTTTTTGTTAGTGATGACCATACACGTATAATTATTTTAAGAGTCCAAAACGTGTTAAAGATATAAACAATTATCTTTATTTTTATTATTTTTTATTTTCAATTTTTGATGACTTACATTTTTTTATATTTTGTTTTATTTTTAGGTTTTAAATTATTTTTTTTGTGGTAAATTTTTTTCTTATGATTTTTTCATATATAGATAAATTATATATCTATATATAGATTATTATTATTATTATTATTATTATTATATAGATAATTATTATTATTATATTTATTTTTCTATAAATAAGAGGTTGTGGAAAGATGGTTAAAATTTTAAAAATGTCTTCCACAAAAAAAGGACCACATACGTTACTTTAAAATTGTTTTTACCAAATTGTTTAAAAAAAGATATTTAAAATTTTAAGATGATGGTATTTGAAAAGTTTGGAGTGTTTTGTTCATGAAGGTGATTGATAGTTAGCTCTATTGGATTTCTTTAAACTCCCACTAAATCTTCAAATTTTATCTTTTTAACCTCTAGAAAGATAACAAAATATCTAGATACTTTAACAAAAAGTTAAAGACTATTTCATGGAAAAATAATTAATCAAACAAAATCAAGTTTGATTTCACAAAGTACATATAGTAATTTCTTTGTATTTTCACAAAAAAAAAGAATTTATATTTAAAATTTGAATATAATTTATAAAATATATGCTCATAAAAGAAATAGTATAATAGATATTTAGTCATATAAATTATAATGGAAGAACTCTCTCACACTATATAATATGATATAAATGAAATATAATCATTTTCTGATAAGATATAAATGGATATAATCATATTATGCGGCTACACAAACACCCATGCTTCATTTGAGATTTGAAGATCTTTTGACTTCATAAAAAATGCACATAACATTTAGACATTAGATACAAACTAAAGATCTGAAATTAATAAAGAACAAAATTGCAGTATCCAATTTAGTGATTCAAATAATAGTTTAATATTTACAAAAAGACATAAATACGTACTTTCACAATCTCACTCTCCAAACATTATTTAAAGAATGAATCATATCAGACATATAAGATAATTAAAGACTCTTAATATGAAAATACTTAACTATTATATCAAAATTTCTCAGTATTTTGTAGTTCACAAAATATAAAGGTTTAAATAGAAAAAAGATTATTGAATTTCTTTTCGTAAATGTTCTAAAATAATTTAACAGAAAAGAAAAATTATTACCTTGTGATCCATAAATGCCAAAATTCCAATTGTATTGATGAATGATATCATCTTTACAATGTCGTGCAATTTTCTTAGCGGATGTTTTCAGATCAACAATCATAAGATGATAATTTTTTAAATAATTTGAGACGTATTTACAACGGTTTACACTATTGAGTATATTGAGTAGGAGACTGTCCAATATATATGGCTTTATGACGAAGTTATAAGGGATTAGAAGTCCTCTGACTCAACAATTGACGGTTATATTTTGTTAATTTAAAACTCTAACTTATCTTCTAAAATAATAACTTTTATCTATTTATTAAAAAACAAATTAATAATATTAAATTAATTAATAATTTAAAATTAGAAATTAATTCTGGCGCTGACACCTAAACGCTTTAAGCTCTCCTATTTACAACGGTTTACACTATTGAGTATATTGAGTAGGAGACTGTCCAATATTTATGGCTTTATGACATCAACCGTCTAGGAAGTTATAAGGGATTAGAAGTTCTCTGACTCAACAATTGTTATATTTTGTTAATTTAAAACTCTAACTTATCTTCTAAAATAATAACTTTTTTTTACTTATTAAAAAACAAATTAATAATATTAAATTAATTAATAATTTAAAATTAGAGATTAATTTTGGAGCTGACACTTGA
>NC_028644.1:27704700-27708818 GCF_001406875.1 Solanum pennellii
TATATATATATATATATATATAGATTATCTCCTATAAATTTTATAAATCTCCAAAATCCCTCATTTTTCTCTCAAGTAAAAAATCACGGATATAAAATTTTCTAAGCTAAAAAATAGAGTTCATTCCTTCCTTCTTTCTCTCCTTAATCTTCTCCCCCATTATCTTGACAACTAATTTCTCCAATAGTTTTCAAAATCAAGCCTCTTTTTGTTCATGCTCTGATTAATTTCGGCACTTCTCTTGAAATCCTCTTTTGTTTGTTCGTTTAACTATTGATGTATGATGCTAACACTGATCGGATATATAACTATGAAGATATCGATTGGACAGAGAACAAGTCAAAAAGGCTCCACGATCCATTGTTAATGACGAATGTAAAAGATGGGAAGAAGAAAAAAAGATTGTGTTTCATCTTCGAAAACTCAGTATTCTAAAACCCCCAAAATGGAGTTGTGAAGTTTCATAGTAAATATTGTATCAGTTACATATAAGATATGTTGTTTACAAATAGTTAATAAGTTCATGATTCAAAATACATCAGATTAGTGTATCATGTATAAAATGTTGGTCATTAATGTATCTTGCTTAACGAGGTGTAAGATTATGTATCATCTATTTAGCAGGTTGTTTATTAGTTCGTATGTGTATATGGTATTTGAAGTTCCATAGTAAATGTTGTATCAGTTGCATATAAGATACGTTATTAAAAAATAGTTAATAAGTTCATGATTCAAATTTTAGCAAAATAATCATATTAGTGTATCATGTATAAAATGTTGGCCATTAATGCATCTTACTTAACGAGGTGCCAAAATTTTGTATCGTCTATTAACACTTTGTTTATGAGTTCGTATGTGTATCTAGTATTTGAAGTTTCATAGTAAATGTTATATCAGTTACATATAAGATATATTATTTACAAATAGTTCATAAGTTTAGGATTCAAAATTTTAAAAAATATAAAGTATCATGTATAAAATGTTGTCCATTATTGCATCTTGTTTAAGAAGGTGTAAAATTTTGTATCATCTATTAATAGGTTGTTTATGAGTTCGTATGTGAATATGGTATTTGAAGTTTCATAGTAAATGTTGTACCAGTTATATATAATATACATTATTTACAAATAGTTAATAAGTTCATGATTCAAAATTTTAACAAAATACATCAGATTAGTGTATCATGTATAAAATGTTGACCATTAATGTATCTTACTTGACAATGTGTAAAATTTTGTATCATCTATTAACAGGTTGTTTATGAGTTCGTATGTATATCTGGTATTTAAAGTTTCATAATAAATGTTGTATGAGTAACATATAAGATACATTATTTACTAATAGTTAATAAGTTCATGATTCAAAATTTTAACAAAATAATGAGATTAGTATATCATGTATAAAATGTTGGCCATTAACGTATCTTGATCAACTAGGTGTAAAAATTCGTATCATCTATTAACAGGTTGTTTATGAGTTCGTATGTGTATCCGGTATTTGAAGTATCATAGTAAATGTTGTATCTGTTACGTATAAGATACACTATTTACAAATAGTTAATAAATTTATGATTTAAAATTTTAACAAAATATATCAGATTAGTTTATCATCTATAAAAGGTTAACCATTAATGTATCTTGCTGAACAAGGTGTAAAAATTTGTATCATATATTAACAAGTTATTTGTGAGTTCGTATGTGTTTCTTGTATTTGAAGTTTCACAGTAAATGTTATATCAGTTATGTATAAGATACATTATTTACAAATAGTTAATAAGTTCATAATTCAAAATTGTAACAGAATACATGAGATTAGTATATCATAAATAAAATGTTGGCCATTAATGTATCTTGCTTTACAAGGTGTAAAAATTTGTATCTTCGATTAACAGGTTTTTATGAGTTCGTATGTGTATCTGGTATTTGAAGTTTCATAGTACATGTTGTATCAGTTACATATAAGATACATTCTTTACAAATAGTTAATAAGTTCATGATTCAAAATTTTAACAAAAAGTATCGTATTAGTGTATCATGTATAACATGTTGACCATTAATGTATCTTACTTAATATGGTGTTATATTTTGTATCATCTACTAACATGTGTATTTTAAGGGATTTGATTTTCCATTATAAGCGCAACAAAAATTATATGTAACCTTTTTTCAATAACGTATCCGACCCTCTTTTCAATGTATCAACACTTATATTATTGTATAAGTTTCTAAAATTTTAAGGAATTTCTGTAATTATAAACTTTTAAGGGATAGATTGTAATATAGCCTTAGAAGTATGTAATTTCTGTAATTTTCCCTAAATTTTTACAGTTCCAAATCTTTTAAAAATTGACTTTCTATAAGGTTTTGTTGAAAAAAAATTTTCACTTCTTTTCCTAGTAAATTAATAAAATTATGTAGGTTATTTTTTAGAAGCATACTTCAAATAGAATTATCTTTTTTTAACAAACACTATTCTTCAATGTCAAATTAGTCGATAAAGTTATCAACATTCAAGCCTTCTTTTTTGCTTTACTTTTAAAATTAAATAAAATTAAAGACTTATTTTTGCTTACTCAAACTGTTGGGAATTTTTTTTAAATTTAATTTGTTGAATAACTAATACCTGAATAAAAATATGAATTGAAAATTTATTCACTCTTAATCAAATAAACAACACTTCTTTTCAGATTAACATTCAGACCCTTTCTCTATATCTGTAGATCTAGAATGGATCTTTATCGTCCAGGCAAATAGATTGAAAAACTTTCAATCTGGCGTTCTTTCTTTGAGGTTAGATGTTTTGAAATTCAAAATTTGGCTGATCTTTTTCTATTTTCTTCTCTTTCTCCTCCTATTTTCTCTTTTTGTGTTTTCCCTCTTGTTTATCTGATGAGAGACGAATGAAATTCTTTATTTTCTCAATATTTTCTAGTTAAGTTGATGTTTGAGTACACCAAGTTTGATGTGAGTTTTGTTTTGTTTGTTTAAAAATCGTGCTTTCTGAAAAATGGGGTCATTAAGTTTCGTTGCTTTAGCTTCTAAAACTGCAAAAGATGAACATGTATTTGCAGTTTAACAATATAGTATTAGTATTCTAGTTATTGAAGCCAAACAAAAATAAACATTTTACCCTGTTTTTCACGGTAACTTTTCATTATTTTTTTTACATAAAATTGGATATTCTAGTATGAAACTATTTATTACCTTCCAATTATACACATTTAATGTGTGTGCAATAATCAATTAAGTAACATGATTGATACGTTTTTTTTCTTTTGGAATTCAATTTGATAATGATGTTGCAACTTTTAAATGAAAAATAAGTGTAAATGGATTCTTAGAAATTGTGCGATGTTCAATGCTTTATCATCCTCAAGGATATTGTGGTGCATTCGTATATTTTCCATATTTGCTTTTTATGTCTATTTACAACATGTTATTAAAAAACAATTTAGAAATAGGCGGGTCATTTGATATTGTATGAGTGCTAGAATTCATAAAATTGTCTCATCTAGATATTCTCATTCACGATAATAATATTGTATGCATTGACAAGTTTAGGATAGATAGAAATGCCTTGGACATTTTAGCCTCCTTAGCAAAGAATATTGGAGGGTTGATTGACTGTAAAAATATGTCGAGTACGGAAAAGTTAGCAATGTTCTTAAATATTGGCTCATCACCAGAAGAACATGTCTGTCAAAGTTGATTATATTAGATCTGACTAGAGTGTAAGTCGAGCCAGTATTACTTGTTAAACCTAATATGATGCTTGAAGATGATACTAACGATCGATGGAAATGATTTAAGGTAGGTAAATTTCAATCTAACATTTGATTTACTACAAACGAACTTGAAATAATATGGTGAAAGTATTTTTATTTTTAATTGTCATTTAGTTTTTAGAGTTGAATTTATCTTATATGGTTGTCTTGGTGCATTGGATGGTACTTACATTTCCATTAGAGTTGAAGCAATATATATGTCACGACCCAAAACCGGGGCCGCGACTGGCACCCACAATTTCCCTCCTATGTGAGCGAACCAACCAATCTAACCCTTATCATTTTAACATATATCAACAGAAAATAATGCGGAAGACTTAAACTCATTAAATAA
>NC_028644.1:27717689-27752808 GCF_001406875.1 Solanum pennellii
GATTACAGAGAGTCGATTTTCAGTACCCAATTTCAGAATTTCTAAGTATGCTGAAACGAGACCCTGCGACGGTCCGTCGTGCCTGTGACGTTCCGTCGTGGGGTCCGTTTCCTCAGCCAATTTTCCAGAAATAAAATCTGCTGCTCAAAACGACTAAACAGGTCGTTACAATATAAGCCAAGATACAAAACACAAAAAGGAGATATAACAACTAATGTCTTGGGGGTTTGCGATAGAAATATCAACTTCATTTATGTATTACATGGTTAGGAGGGATCAACAGCTGATGGTCGTGTATTAAAAGATGCCGTTGTATGAAAAAATGGGTTGAAAGTACCCAAGGTATGCTAAATAATAGGTAGACCCTTATCTATTTCTACTACATTAAAATAGCATAAAATTTAAAGTAATTATATTATTATATACATTTTTAGGCAATTAGTATTTTGTGCGATGGAGGATATACAAATGGAAATGATTTTCTGTCTCCCTACCGAGGATATCGATATTGGCTAAAGGATTGGCAGGGTAACAATCCATCACCTCGGCGTCAAGAAGAGCTTTCTAATATGAAGTATGATAGGATGCGTAATGTTATTGAAGGAGAATTTTAACTATTAAATGGACGCTGGGGAATTCTTAGAAGTTCTTCGTGGTACTCGGTTAAGGTTCACAATAGAATTATTAGTGCATGTTGTTTGATACACAATTTCATCAGAAGAGAGATGGAAGCTGACCCCTTAGATGTGGAAATAGAATTCCACATGTAGAATCAACATGAACATGAAAATATTAATACAATTGAAGCTTCTGATGAGTGGACCACTTGGAGGGTTGAGCTGGCTCAATCTATGTGGAATGAAAGATTGGGAAATCAATCTTTATAATTTAGAACTATGAGTGCACTATTTTGTGTGCTTATGCACTTTTGTTTTTGGTTTTCAATTCATTGTAAAATGTAATAGATTTTTTATTTTGTGAAAACGAATGGTCAATCTTTTTTATGTCTCATATTGTTGTTTGTACAGAAAAATAGTGAATCTCAATGTATATCTATTATTTTTAAATATAAATAGTGAATTTGTATATATGTCTTCACATTATCTTTTTCCCGGATCAATCAAGTTGTAATACAATTTATTTGGTTATATTTGAAATAATTTACTAGTAATTTGTAACTTACTATTACTTGTGATTTCATTTATAATTTTACTGATTAAATGACTAGTTCTACTGCTGCAACATCTAATACGTCCAGAAAGAGGGCAAGAAAATCAACACCTTCAGCTCGAAAAGTATGGACTCCAGAAGAGGAACTTACTCTTGTGGATGAATTTAAAGAATTGTGTTTTAATGGTTTAAGAGGAGATAATGAAACCTTTATACATGGATATTTAATGGAATTGGAATTAGTACATGAATGTTCGTCATCCTAACTGTGGATTGAAATCTCTACGTGTTGATTCTATAATATTAGCAAGGAAAAAGAGTTATGCAACCACATGGTTACTAAAGATTCGAAGTGGTTTAGGATTCAAATATAGTGATAGAAGTATCTTAGTTGATGATCCACAAGCTTGGGATGACTTGATAAAGGTGATTTATATTTTTTTAAAATCATTAGGGAATTGCTACTTACTTATATTTTCTCTTTGTTAATATATCTTTTTCTTTAGAATATTGCTAGTTACTTTATGTACTTGTCTTTGTTTTCTTAGGTTGAAATCCAAATGCCAACTCAATGAACTTTAAGAAATGTCCATTATTTGTTGACTGGGAAGAAATATTTTGCAAGAATAGAGCTATTGGAGAGTTTGCCGAAGGTCCAGGAGATGTTGTTGAAGACATAGAAAGAATTGAAGCCCAAGTGGCATGGCTACTGCCTCAAGAACCACGAGAGGGATCACGACTCGTGGTCTTCTTCACGGCTCGTGGAGCCCCTCGTGGTGATGCCTTGGGCGTGTGAGTCTTGTGTCACCATGAAAGGGCTACTGCCTCAATCTTCACGAGGAGGACCACAAGCCGTGGTCCTCACCTCGACTCGTGAAGATGGTCTTGAGCCTGGACGAGGTCCTTTAAGTGAGGGTCATTTAAGTCTTTTACTTCTTAAGTCCAATTAAAGTGGAGGTGTTTGGGTATTTTAGGGGTAAAGTACATATCAAATTTAAGTAAATTCACAAGACTTGGTCATTATTCACAAACACCCAAATATTTCCCCAAAATCGTCTCCTCTCAATATTTCTTTCTCTTGAAGTTCATCCATTGAAGAACACCAAGAACTTGAAGGTTAGGGCTCAATAATACATCTTCTCAAATCCAATTCGTGGGAAAAGCTTCAATAATGTATCGGAACCTTGATTCATGGGACACTTTTCTCCATGAAGCCCTTCAAATCTAATTTTGAAATTAAGTATATTGTTCAAAAATCAGGATTTTCATTATAACCATGGGTTCTTCCTAAAATGATTTTATTATGTTAATTGAATTATATTATGGATGATTTGATGTTTAATGGTGATTTTTATTTTAAAGTTCCCCATGAATCCATGAACTACCTCATGACCCCAATTTCATGAATTGTGATGAGTGTATTAATATAAGATGATTACTATGAATGATCCCATGTTAATCTAGTTATTGAATCTTTTTTTTATTCATGATTAATCTTTAAGTGTGATTGTGAGACTTGGTTCATTACCCTCGAAGGGGGTAAATTGTGAAGGTTGGTTCATGATTGATAATAGTTGTATGTGAACTTAGAATTCACTTGAAAGGTAAATATCTTGTCGACATTGTGTAAATTGAGGTATTATATTCTCCCTTTACCCTTTACACATATTCATGTATGAATATTCTTGGATGGTTATAATATTGTTGTGTTGATTGAATGGATAATTATCATGAAAAAACTATGAATGTAATGGGGAAGTTCTACTCACATGTTGATGACGATTCAAAGGTTGACAGTAAATCCTCACCTTTAATGAATCAATGAGCTATTTTGATGAATTGTATTGAATGAAGGGTAGAGCATTCCTTCACACATGCAATGCTATTTAAGACTAATTATGTATAATTTGGGAAATAATGCTTAGCACCGAGTGGATATGGACAATGAGGTAAAGGCCCTTCCGCTAAAGCAATAGGTTGGGTCATTTAAGTGAACTCATGAGATAAAAGCTCCTTTCCAATAAAATAGGTCGGGTTTCTAGAATAAATCTCCTTATCCCATAATATGTGCCACAGAAGACCTTAGATAGTGGATCCATATAAAAGCTAAACATGTTAGTTCTACCTTTGACAAGTAGGATAGCTTCTTTTGATGCGGGGTTACACAACACCATGTAGCTCACATGGTCTATGTTGATTATGGATACTCTTTTATATATGATAAGATAATAAATGAGACATGAACTATACTATGACTTCTTGGTGATTTTTTACAAGTAAGAGTTCGTATTGGGACTTCACTTCCACATTGCACAAGTAGACTTAGTAGGATGTTATGGGATGGTTCTTTCATGTTATGATGAGATATGAATGTATACATGTATGTATAATGGATAGTAGTTGTGATTGACTTTCCTTATGTTCAAGTAATGTACATAACTATATATTTCCTTATTGATGTCTATTGATTATGATGAGGTCTAAAGATGATATGTATGACTAAGGTAGCTTCGAAGGAGTACTTGGTATGGTTGGTATTATGTGATGCCAACCATAAATTGCACAAATGTTCTGTAGGGGTTGCTAAGGTGTTGATCTTATTATGTTGAGAATATAAATGTGATTATGCCTTGTCTTTGACATTTAAATTTCATCTTGATTTCCAAACTTGATAAATGTATTCCTTTCAACTACAATGTCCTTTTCATAATATTTTAAGGATTTTATGCATGTTTTCGTACTTAGTACAATTTTGTGCTAACCATTTCTTCCTCTACATTTTGGTAAGTGTACGATTCAGCTAGGTGACATACACTCTCCTTTCTTGAAGAAGACTTGGATTGCTTATCTCCAAGTTGTGATGAGTCTTCAAGTTTGAGGATGGATTCCCATTTCTTAGTTCGAATTGTGCTTCTCTTATATTAAGACTTTTATTAACGTAAATTTCTAAGCCTTAAACTTTGTATTCCTATATTTAGAAGGTAAATGAGACAAATTCTAGATTCTTATGACTTCTTTATGAAAATGAAGTTTTTACTTCTATCGTAAAAGTTTTAAATTTTCAGCATTATTCTGTCTTATGTTATGATGATGCTAGAGTCTTATACGCGAGCCCTTCGGGGTCAAGTACGTCGTGTCGCTTCTAGTAGGGCTGGGCGTAAACATCAGAAAGCAAAAATACCGAACCAAACCAATTTTTTTTGGTATTTCAATTTTCGGCTTGGTATTCGGTATATGTTTTTGTATTTTTCAGTATTTTCATTCTATTTTTGATATGTAATTTTGTGTTATTCGATATTTTGGTTTACCGAAATATATTATATTATAATATATATTTATATTATATTTATTATTAATGTTAAATAATAACATTATAATTTAAAATAAAAAACTAAAAAGTAAAAGACTAAAAGTAGGTCAAACTTTACTTACTTTTTCTTTTTCCAATATCCACTTTATAGAGACCCACACCTATCACCAAACTCCAAAGTACACCAATTCATCTTCCTTTCAACTTTCCCACCTACAGCGACCAACGACTCATTCCATCCATTTTCCGGTGACCGGCGAACAGCGAGGCAGCAACCTCAAGTAGCAGCAGCAGCCACCAGTCAGCCAGCAGGCATCGACACTGCGGTGGGCGGCAGTAGTCAGCACAGGCGTCAGCCGACTTCCGGCGGGGGGCGACCACCAATCCACCATCAAGTTTGTATTTCTTCTTTCATCTTAAAAATTCCACTACAGGCCCATCAAAAGCCGAAATAACAAAATCGAACCAAAATAATAAAAACCGAACCGAAATAATAAAAACTTTTGAAAGCTTAACCTTTTCTTATGCTTTCTTCTTCTTCTTATCATATTGTTTTTTTCTCTTGTAAATATGGTGAGAGGCAAATGCAATACATGTGAAAATAAGTTAGTATGAATTGTATTTTTTTCGTTCTTACATATTAAAATTGGCAGTCCCACTAAAAGGTCTAATATGTCTCAACAAAGGGCAACAAGGGTGTGGATTCAAGAAGAGGAAATCACTGTTGTTGGTGGATTAAAAAAGTTGTGTGCTGATGATTGGAAAGAAGATAATGACACCTTTAAAGATGGATATTTGATTTAATTGGAACAACACATGAATGTTGGTCATCCTAATTGCGGATTGCAAGCTAAACCAAAGATTTTTTAAAAAATAAGAGGGTGGAAAAAGCATTATATGACCATATAGGTTGTAAAAAGTCGAAGTGACATAGGATTTCGATACATCGATGGAACTATCTTAGTTGACGATCCAAAATCTTGGGATGACTTCATAAAGGTAAATTACAATTGTTTAAATTATTAGTAAACTAAAGGTAGTTACTTATATTTTCCTTGGTGAATATAATCTATGTCTTTAGAATATAGTCAGTTACTTTATATACTTATTTCTTAATTTCTTTGGTTAATACATATGCCAAGTGAATGACATTTAAGAAATGACCATTATTTTCTGATTGGGAAAAGATATTTTGCAAGTTCATGGAGTGCTTTTTAAGCATCAATGAACTTGATCGTTACACTATGGTATGAATGATTATTGATGATAAACTTTAAACCTTTGAATTATTTTTGATATAGCTACTTTTTAAGGTATAACCATGGCCTAGTTTACTTTTATTTTGCCTATGTTTTATGTGCCATTTTGTATTATTTAAACAACGAATTATTTAAGTTTCTTTCATGTTTAATAAAGGCGAGTTTAGTTTGATTCCGTGAGGCCACGATACTAGAATTTCAAGTTTGTCTCAATGGTATGTGTTAGATTTGTTGTATTCTTCATTTTATAAATCTATTATGTCACTATTTTGTTGCTTGAACAATGGACTCTCAATTTTAGGATATGGCAGTATGTGAAAATTGTAATTGGACAAATTATTTAGTATGGCGAAACTGAAATTTCGATATAATGTACTCCATTATTATTCAAAAATTGAGTATACATTCAAATTGTTGAGGATATTATCTATGGACGAGGACAATGTCGATAATTGTTGAAGATAGTGTCCAGTGTTCTGTCGGAAGTAAGCATCCTCTATCCATGGTTCTTGCCATTGGAATTAAGCCATATCTAGCAATGTGCATATCAATGGCTTTGCTTGAAGTAAGGTCTCCTGGAACTTCCACTAGTTCTTGCCAAGACTTTTGTAAATATGATATCCTTTATCCAATAGAATAAAAACAAACTTCCTCATTTCTATATTATAGATTATTGAAGTAAAGACTCCAAATATAATATCTAGCATTAGTAGACGATGTTGCTCATATGTTAACTTGTATGTATCTATTTTTGTTATATTATATGTACACATAATTGTATGTACTAGCATATCAATAAGTTTCAAACATTATAATGTTGGCCCCGTGTTAACACGTGTCATATATATATGTTGGTTCAACTATACGAGGAAGTTGAAAAATGTTGCATTGAAGTTTCTGCCTAAAGCTTTGCCTAACCCAAATGCAAAAAATAAATAAAAATACAAGGGTAAGAAAGGTCTAAGATGTTACAATAAAATAATTTATTTTTAACAAGTATATAATATTTATTGATTTTAAATATAACAAACCAACACCCAAAAAAATAATTAAACTCTACATAACTAAACTCTGCATAATTAAACCCTACATAACCAATACCTGCATAGCTAATACATGCATTACTAATACCTACATTACTATTGCGTGCATAACTAATACCCACATTATTAATACATGCATAACTCTAACTAGAAACCAAATGATCCTTAAAAGTGAATCATTTTCACAATATATTCCTGCGACTGCGACTGTAACAACTTGTTTCCTTCGTTATGGAAAATCCACTTGGGAAAGACTTTGGACCGGAAAACTTTTTGGTAGTAACTTAAAATTTCCCTGCCTAGTCCAGATTTGGATAAAATTGGAGTCAGTAAGGTCTAGGGAATCTGGTAACAAACGGGGTGGGGTGGGGGGTGTGTGTGTGTGGGGTTCTAATTGTGAATTTGATCATATGAGTAGAAATCTAAGACGTTAAGGAAATGGTACGACTTTATAAAATTGAATTTGGGCGAGTAGAACTCCCAAAATTTATCTTAGCGTGAACGAGTATTTTTTTGAGTGTTGTGGGATGAAGGTGTGTTGTGAAATGGGGGTTTGGAACTTTTAAATTGACTTTTTGTCTCCATTCAAGCCGTTATGACAGGATTAGTGCCGCTAGGGCAAGGCCGTTGTAGCAGAGTGAGGGCCGCCACAATGGGACAACCGCAAAATAAGTCAGTAATAAACCCCAAAAACGTCATTATTCTGTCATTTCCTTTTTTGAGAGCTAGGTTTACGATCCCAGACAAGTTCTTGAAACTTTTCCAAGAAATTTGATGTTAAAGGTAAGGTTTTCTCTTCCCGATTCCATTTTACGATCACTAGAACGTAAAATCGTAACTGTATATTATTGGGGAGGGTTTTGAATGGTTTTGGATGGATGTAAAAACCCTAGATGCACCTTAGGATCATAATATGGGTCTTGAGTCATTGAGTTAGCTGTAATCCAGGTAAATTAGACCTTAATTACTGATAATCACATTTAATTGTTTGTTTGTAGAACTAGAGCAAGAGGAAAGTATTTGGAAAGGGAAGAATCAAGTTTCTTAGGGGATTAAAGGCTTGTTCGAGGTAGCTGATGGTTCTGAATTCATGTTTTTGATATATGTTTGTATTTGCTTCATTACATACGTGTATGTACGTGAATGTTGCATTGTTGATTACAGTAATCTTAAATGAGTATGAATGAATAGCTATAGGTCATGAATCACCTCTTTATTGTATGATTTTGTCAATGTACATTGTAATTGTGACTGTTGCATGTTGAATGGATTGGGTGTCATGAACCGGCACACTAAGTGGGATCCGTTGCCATGTATTGACATAAACTCTAGATTGGGTGTCACGAACAGGCACACTAACATGGAACATGTGTTTTTCTTATATTGAACTTAGTAGGCTAACTGCATGATCCTACCAGATCACTATGGTTGTATACTGATACTGCACTTTCTCTTTCTTTGTCGAGTACAAGACATTTTCACGTGGCTATTGACAAACCTCATTTATAAGACTACTGATCGATTTGAATTCAAGGGTGATCCATTTCATACCGGTTGCCTTGAGTTTTCGTTATGTTTAGTCCATTGCTATTTAGTCTAGTACTTTAGATTTTCTTATGTTTAGTTGGGTTATACCAATTTCCTTTAGAGTGGTGGTTCCTTGTTAGAATTTTTGTACATTGACTTTCAGGTTCTAGAGATTTATTTTAGCATTATTTTGTTAGTCGTTGTTAGATCCTTTGGAAGTTTATGGGAACTTTAGTTTTCTGCATTTAAGCCTACTTCCATATATATAAATTCTTAGTTTGAGGTTATTTGATTAGTGATTATGGCTCTCCCACAGGCGGGTTAATGTGGTGTCACTCACGACGGTCTGGATCGTGAAAAAGTTTGTATCAGAGCCTAGGTTCATTAATCTCGATGTACCAAAACAAGTCTAGCAGAGTTGCTGAACGACGCGAAAACGCCTGTAATTTTCTTCGAGAGGCCACAAGACTTTAGGAAATCTCTTTATTTTCTATTGTCTCCTTTCGTGCTATAACTTTGTTCCAACTGGTTTCTGGTGATACAAATTGGTATCTAATCTCCTTCAATCTTCTGTGCTTGCAGACGGTTAAAACTAGATTCAACGCGTGAGACCCGTAGCTCTCGTCAATGAACCAATTGAGGGGTCGCAACAAGAGGTTGCGGTCAAGGCAGGGACAGAGGAAGAGGCAGAGGCTGAGGATGGGTTGCACTTACTTGGGATGGAGAACCAGTTGATAATGCACCTAGAGGTGATGTTCCTCCCTCACATCATGAAGAGGTAGAGATAATGTGGATAACGGAGACGAGGAGGATGTTGGACAGGAAGAGGATACACCGGCTGGGAATACTGGCGTCCCTCCCTTAGATCCAATGTTATCTTAAAAATATCATGACTTTTCTGAAGGGATTGGTTGGTCATGGAATCCTTCCAGCAGGGCAAACAACTCAACACCCAATTAATCGCCTTGCTACTGTTACTTGTCTAAGGGGACATACGACATTATGTATTTATTTCTTTTTCCGTCCTTTGTTGGGTCGTATGATTATTGGGAATGAACATGACATATTTTTCAAACTAAAGCATCCAGTGTTTCTTGGTTCTAAAAATGAGGATGCTTATGAGTTTATTTTAGATTGTTATGAGAGGCTGCATAAGTTAGGTATTGTACATCAACATGGGGTGGATTGATTCATGACTTTCCAGCTTCAGTGTGTGACTAAGCAATGGTGGAGAGCTTATGTGGAATGCAGATCTTCAACTCTAGCCTGAGTCACTTGGACACAGTTTCATGCTCTGTTTATGGAAACTTATGTGCCTCAAACTTTGAGGGATCGTAAGAATGAAAAGTTTATGGATTTGAATCAAGGTGGTATGTTCGTGTCTGCTTACGAGTTGAGTTTCATGATTTGTCTAGATATGCTCGCAATTGGTGACTACTAAGGAAGAGAGGATCCATTTCTTTTTGTTGAGGGACTGAATTCTGAGTATTGTCTGTGCACATGACTTCTGTAGGAAAAAGTTTTAATGAGGTAATAATTTGTGAAGAAAGTGGAGGGGGTGAGGCGAGAGGGTTATGCTAAGGCAATGTGTAAGAAAGAAAAGAACTCAGGAAACTTTTAGGGCTCTTACTCTAGATGATCAAGTAGGCCAACACTTAAAGCCCAACCAATTCAGTCTGCTATCCGCCTATATAGGTAATTACTTGGGAAATCCACCTCCAAATTTGATTCAGGATAGTAGGAAATCACACCTTCGGCGGGTAGCAAGCAATATTTTGATCGTACTCGTTATAGCTGTGGAGAACCTGGGCATATTAGGAGAGATTGTCCCCACATGCACAATAGCAGTCTAGAACAGTGGTACCTGCGTGGAATGTTAATAATGGTCGAGGTCGTCAACAATGTGAGAGAGGAGGAAATCAACAAGGTCGTGGAGGTCGAGGAAATGGTAATACAGGCAAAACTATAGCGCAGCGAGACAGGGAAGTCTCCCGTCAAGATGACAGAGCTCAGTGTTACGCCTTTCTGGGCGAGAGCGAGGTATAGTCTTCTGACGTGGTGATCACATGTACTATTCTTGTCTGTGACCGGATAAATAATGTGTTAATTGATCTGGGTTCTACTTACTCTTATGTGTCAGTGTGATTTACCTCATAATTTGATATGATTTATGATATACTTGATTCCCCATCCATGTTTCTGCCTAGTTAGAGAGTCTGTCATAGTCACCCATGTCTATTGTGCTTGTCCTATCTTGTTTATGGGGTTTGAGACTTGTGATGATTTGGTTATATTGGATATGACTGACTTCGATATCATCTTAGGTATGACTTGGTTGTCCGCCTATTATGTTGTGCTTAATTGTAATACTAAGTATGTGACTCTAGAGATCCTGGTAGGGAAAAATTAGAGTGCATGGGTGTGTACAAGCCTAAGCTAGGTAAGATCATATCCTCCATTCGTAATAGAAAGCTTTTGGGGCATGGTTGTTTTATTCGACTAATATCGGGATGTTGAGGTTGAATCTCTCTCTATTGAGTCTATCCCTATGGTGTCAGAATTTAGAGAAGAGCTCCCTACTAATTTGTTTGGTATGCCTCCAGATAGAGATATAAATTTCTGCATTGACTTGGAACCTGCTACCCTCCCTATTTCTATTCTTCCTTATTGTATAACTTCGGCGGAATTAAGAGAGCTTAAGGCTTAAATCAAAGAGTTTCTTGATAAATTATTCATTCGTCTAGTGCATCCTGTTATGCCATAATTTTACTATCTTTAAGAAAATCACTTTTTTATATGTTCTAAGTATAATTTGAGAAAAATACTTAGAAAGGAGTCGCCACTTAATTTTTAAAGGAAATTAAGAAAAATTAAATTTAAAAGACTCTAACAGATCATGTCTTTATAAATTTAGAGAAAATGGAAAAGATATTTTTATTAAGTTTAAAGAAGGGTTTTAAGGTATTTGAAACGTCCCCTAAGACGCTGATATCGTACGACTTAGGCTAAATATTTGACTACTTTTGGGAAAAAATGAATAACATAAAAATAATAGTTTACAAATTTGATTATCTTTGAGAAAATAATTAAAAAAATTCCATATATTTTTTTTATTTTTTATTTTAGAGAAAGGGACCTAGAATGACACATTTGAATTAAAAAAGACGTGAATAGAATTTTAACAAAATGATATTAATTAGAATTTACTTGACTTGTTATAAACATACTTGTATTTTAGTGAATGTCTATTGTGTATTGGAGTCCTTTTAGGGAGTAGTCAAGAATCTGACTTGGGGACCAAGTTATGTTTCCCATATAAATAAAGGGGTTCTCCTTCATTGTAAAACAAATATGTGGATCCCTAGATATCATTCAAGAAGAAGAATTTTTCTCTCCTTTCCCTACTTTGTTCTTCTTCTATATTATATATAGTTTCATAACACGTTATCAGCACGAGTCTCAAATTTAATAATTAAGTTTAGATTATTCAGATTGATCGAACTAACATTGTTGAAGATAAAGTAAAATGATAGTTTGCTAGTATTCATAGAAGTAGATCTAATTCTTACTAGGTATGTATGTATCTATAGTATATTTTGAAGTGCCAGACATCATAGTGTATACCTTGTGATATTACAAAAGTTTTATAAGTCACTAAAATAAAAAAGTAACACAAGCCACTTCTATCTAATTTATCGTCATAAGATTGTGTGTATTTCTTTCTTTCAGAACAAGATAAATTGCCAGTACCACTACAATGCATTCTTTTACATGTTCGATTTCGTTTTATATTTTGTTTGTAATTATGTATCACTACGGTGGTCTATTTTCAGCCCTTTTTGTAATCAAAATATAATAGTTTTTGGATTATGGCATTATGGACTTTTATGTATGCTGCAAATAGGTTTTGTTTAAGAAAGCCTTTTATTAACATGTATTTTCAATTTTGATATTCTACAAATTACTTGAGAAAATAAAAAATTGTGGGATGATCGCATGTTAACTCAAAAGAGACGGTAGCAGTGATTGAACATTTTTCTATTATCAGCATATGTACATCTTTAATTATAATTAGAAAATTATAAATATTATTATCGTAATTATATATGATCAATTAATTCAAAAAGAGTATTATAGTTGATGTGGTATAGTATTATTGAAGACTCAGGTGAGTCTCAATTGAGAATAAGATGATGGGTTCAATTTCCATCGCATCAAAAGGGTAAGACGATGGATCTATGTCCAATCGCATCAAAAAGGTAAGATGATGAATTCAATTCCAGCGCATTAAAAGGGTAAGACAACGGATCTATGTCCAATGACATTTAAAAGGGTAAGACGATGGATTTACATCCAATCACACCGAGTGATTGAATAATGCACATGAATATAGAATGAGGTACTAACACTCATAATTTGATATGCTCCCATATGTGCGTTCCAATCATGAAGAATGAGAACTTTTGATAAATGTTAAAATTATAGATTTATTCTCTAAAATGAATGAGGTATAAACCACCATACTAGGCATGGAAAAGATCGTGATCTTTGGTTGAAGATGTGGTATCACCAAGAATGTCTCTTGACAGACATATGTTAACAAAAAGTTTTATACTTTATCTTTTGATTTTTATTGGATATAATTAGTGCAATCGAGACACATTCTATACTAATTCCAATATTTTCTTACTTTTGCATGATTGTATAGGACATCATGGACATATAATAATAAGACAAATTATAGATAATTAAATTGAAAATTCATTAAAGAATCTAATTATTCTTTTAAATGTTGAACTTTCTTATACTGCTTGTTATCTAGACAAGTTAATGATTAGACCATCATCAATGGAAATGAGTCCACCACATTCTTGGAACATATATAAAGGAATATTTCTGGACCTATGAACTCACATAGTGGGTTGTTTAGATACTTCATGGTCCTAATAGATGATACTTCTAGATGGTTTTATGTGTGCATATTGTTATCTTGCAACTTGATGTTTGCAAAAATATCGGCACAAATAATATGATTACGTACACAATTTTCTGATAAGCAGATTAGTTTGTTAAGTGATGAAATCACGGCTCACCTCTATAAGGGGTAGAATAATGGTGAAGAAATAAAATAATTTACTCCCGGAGTAATAAAATTGAAATTTACTAATATAATAGTAAATTAGAAATTTACTAAAACAAAAGGCACGTGACATAGTAAATTTGATGTTTACAAGTAATAATAATTTTATTAGTTGGAATGAATGATTTAGTCATCCTAAAGATGTGCATACTGAGTAATATGCATACATTGAAGAACTTTAAGACTCTTCAAGAATTTTGTTGTTTGTTCTCATGACAAGTTGATTGGATCAACTAATATTGAGACTAAATTCTGGAAAGTATAAAAGATGAATATGTGCTCGTTCACCTATTATGTGATATGATAAAGAGGTCTATGAGATAATCACATGTGAGTTTGTTGTTAAGTGACAGTTTGACATTCACAAAATTGTTTGTGCAAGATAATTGAGTTAAGAACACAACATTCAGAATATGTAATCAATACATTTTATCTTGATAATATTGATAAGTATTCAAGATGATATGACATTAAATGTGTCATATAGGAAATCATTGATTACAAAAAGAAAGCTTTATGTGTTGATTTGAAACACGATATTGCATAAAAAAAGTAATTGTACCCATTAGAATAATAAATTATGATTAAGTTTCTCTTAATTGGTTTATGGTCAGGCATCAAATATTTTTGAACTAGGGTTCTTGACCTTGTTGCATTCTTGAACTAGGGTTCTTGACCTTTTTCTCCTTTCTTGCTTCTAATTTTCTAAGTTTTTGATTAATGATTTGACTTAGGTAAGTTTTAGTTATGTTTCTAGGCTTAAACTGACTAAAATCTGATTATTTAGTGTCAAAACGATGTATCTTATGGTTTAAACAAAGTGATAAAAGACCAAAAGACCCCTGATTTAATTGTTGTCGGACCAAACAACGACCTGGACTAACGGTCCGTCGTTTGGGTCCGTAGGTTGGTCTGTTCGATAGACCTTTACTAAAATTAGCATAACTTTGTACTCGGAGGTATGAATTTAGCAAGGTCAGTGGCTATGGAAAGCTAACTCAAATGTCTATCTGTTGGGATTTCATGGGACACCTAATTCATTTTGTGCTAAGAGTTATAATCAATTGAAGTTGACCCAACTTCATTTCCCCCATACCGTCTGTTTATTTCCACCTACAGTCAGACCTACGGACCGTATATTGAACGACGGTCCATGATGGTCAACCGTGGTTCATATAAGAGTGTGGTTAAATAGGGTGTTGATCGACGGACACAAACTACGGAAAGTAGGTCCGTCCGTCGTTTGACACTTAGTCAAATTTTTCTAGGCTGAGTTTTTGGGGGTTTCAGACTCAATCGACGGATGTGCAGTATGGGTTGTGGGTCAGGTTACGGTCTGTCGTGGTAACCATCGATTGCACCTGTATATTTTTGAGAAGATGATTTTTTGGTCTGTTTTGGATACGGTGTTACATATAGGCAGTAGCTAAACCAAATATAGCATAAGAAACTCAATTCTAACATCATCTAGACAAAAGCAACAAACCCACTTCATAAGCCAAAAGTTTATAATATGCATAAGCATGGTTTAATTGAGGTTTTGACATTAAAATCATCAACTAATACTAATAACAACATATATCAATCCTTAAAATGCTTTCATTCAAAGACACATGCTTAGAGTCAAAGATAAAAGAAGTTGGAGTATAAAACTCTTTTTGAAATTTCTTTGGAATGGCTCCTTGAATGAAAGAAGGTTCAAGGATGAACTACCATACCTCAATATGAAGAAACCCACGAAATTTGGTGAAGAAACTTGAAGAAATTACCTTTTTCCTTGGAGCTTGAAGCTTCATGAAAATGGAGGTTTTTGGAGGAAAGGTTTTGGAGAGATTTTGATTTTGAACTTGAGGGTTTGTGTTTATGGGTGAAATGGGGTTTAAAGTGACCTAAAACCATCTAAAATAATCCCCAAAGTTCCCGAAATAGCCCTACACTATTTGGACCCTTTTCCAAAGTCTAATTTTGTCACATCCGGGGAGCACTCCTAGAAGTAACATGGTGTACTTGACCTCTCGGAGGTCTTATACAAGCCTATAGTTATCATTCATCACATTGTCATAGTAAATTTAGCAGAAAATTTAAAACTTTTCATAACACTTCATATTCTAGAAACATCACTTCATATATATAAAAAATATAATTCATATTACATATTTATACCTTAAGTCTCTTTGCCATCCTAGACTGAACATCATAAAAGTACTTTAGGGACACGACCCTTACAACATAATACATAAGTATTACTTTATATACTTTACAGTAGACTAATCATTAGGACATCCTTGGATTTAAGGATTCCTTCCCTTGAGCTTGGGAATCACATATCAAGCTCCCCATTTATAGAGACATCTTTTAAGCATCCATAGCCTACATTTTGTGTAAAAAGTAGAGAAGAATGGAGTTAGTACAAGAATTCACTAAGTATGACAACCATACAAACATGCATTTAAAAGGGACATTTTCCTTGTAATCATACTTCATATCTTTTTGAGTAAATCTTCATAAAACCTTTATACAATAGCATTTATATCATTCACATGTTTCATATAGACATATTCAAAGGTCAAACATCATATAAAATCACATCTAGAATTTAAACCACTATTAGGATCACTTTACAGTGAGCTATTTACCTTAACAGTGAACTTCCTTTGTTTCAATTTCTAATCTTCCCAAGTATCCCTCTAGTGATACTTTGTACAACGCATCACCTCAAGAACACAAAGGATCAATCATACATCATACATAAGCCATCACCTACCATCATAGAAGTATAGTACAACATAGACACATTTAAGTCAAATCCATAAAAACCTTACAGTAAACTCTTAGTCATTATGCACGTATACTTATTTTACTTCGCATGGAACCTTATGAGACCTTACTCATAATCCCAATCTAAATCTACAAGTGCTATGAACATGTGAAGCCCAATAACCTCTCACATACTTAGTAGACATATGATGAGACCACAAGCCTTACCATCACATTCATACATCGACAAGCAAGTGAAGACAACTTCATTCATGTCAAGAACCTTCATCATATAGTCATTAAGACCAAGATAGTGCATATAAGAATAAGACCACATCATATAGACTCATACTATGCACATCTTCATAACAAGTAGACTAATACTACCAAGTCATGCATAAGGAACATATACATAGTCACACGCATTAGAACACCTTCTTAGGACTCCCTTACATATTTAGTTGTGCAACGTCTAGGTGGGTTCATTACTTCCACCAATCCTAAGTATCTTCTCTTAGGTTATCCTAGTTAGGGTCCTAAGTCATTTACTTCCATTGTCCATTTTACTTTAGGGAAGTTAGCCTTAACCGACAGTAAGACCACGGGTGCTAAACATAGAATTTGGTGTTGTAGAGCCTTACACCAATGTAAGGTGTTCTCACCTAGCCAAGGTAGAACATTAACATACCTCCTAGCATACTAAGTGAATTCACTTTCTATATCCTATTTGGAAAGCATAGTTTATGGAACTAAGAGATAGGTATGATACATGCCATTTGGCAATTGGGGCCTCATCTCATGAGAAAACATAGGTGAAACTTCCTCAAAGGGAAGACACCACCTCATGTGGATCCATAGGTGAATATTCCTCTAAGGGAATTCAACACTCTATAAGGAACAAATGGTGAATTTTCCTCCAAGGGAAGTCAACACCTCTCATTATCAAGTTCACTTGGTGCTAATCTAAGTTCCTTTTATTGAAAAGCCTTTATGAACATTACTTTATAAAACATAGGCTTAGGATATTTGTTCCTCATATGCTTATATCATACACAAGAACCTATCTAGTTTTAAAGTACTCTTTGATCACACCTTTTAAGGCCCCTCTATTGACTAGATCTTCATTCATGTGTGTTTACTTATATGTGAGCAAACCTATCACATAACACATAATTGTCACACATGTTCATATATAGATGCATGAGTCTATAAGTATAACTATATGAACAATCCTTTAATATAAACACACTAAGACACTACGAACATTCATACTTCATTATATCATATAAGTCATATTCGTAATATGCCCATACATTCATTTTCATATACATAGAAACCAAACCTAGGAACTATCTTGTCAAGGTACACATGTGCAATGCATAGACAAGGTCCGATACCCTTGCCCATACTAGTACACCTATCAAGTCATCCTAGTTAAGGAAATACATACCATAATTTCATAGACATAAGCTTAACATGCATAGTAGTAGACACTAGTGAATATGAGTACAACCTTTCATTAGACACGATGAACATTTACTACATTGTAAGCATTATATATAGTGAGGGTGTGCGTGAATTGGTTAATATGATCACATAATGTCTATCAACAACACATTGAGGTATCAACCCTTTTAAGACCATATTAAGACCATATTACCCTTTCAAGCATAGACCACACAACACACAATAGCATAGGAGACAAGCCAACTTCATATTACACTGAGAACTCCTAACTTTTGCTATTCATGCATTCACATATGGGTACATAGGTAAGGTACTATTAACCATTTTAACTCATCAATGTTTGCACCTACACTTTACCCTAACAGAGATATACACATGCTTATACAATAGCCATACAACCTAGATCACAAATAGAATAGGAAAGTAGGGATAAGCTTCACATAGTATAATGATCACACACTCATATATTCATCAATTTGCCTTCAAGGCCATAATTAAAACATCTATAGATTGACAAGAAGTAAGCACCGTCACCATAAGTGGACCATACCACACAATGCCATATAAGGCTTCATCAACTACAATAATATAGAAAAGTAGAGGGAAAGAGTCATTCTTACCAATTCATCAACCAATGATCATCATTGATCAGTACACCTTTCTCATCATCAATACATTATAGGGAAGTAGCTAAATATACATTATCATGAAAGAAACCATGTACAAGTCGCTACAAGATCATACTACAACCTAATACATTACATCACATATATACTAGAAAGTAGAGAGTTATAGATCATCAACTAATTTCCCTAGTCTTATTCATCAATCATCTTGTATCAATAATATCCATTCAGGGCAATAGCTAAAGAGATAGAACATCATAGCTAAATCATGTTTTATCCACTCTAAAATATAGATCACAACATATACATTACTTGATCAATGTTTATAGGCTAGAAGGACTTAAATCAATCTTTACCAATTCCATTATTATCTATTAATATTGGATCAATTATACATAAATATCACCACATTACACATATAGGCAGTAGCTAAGATAATTCACCATAATCGAGTCACATAACAACCAACCTAATGTCAATATCACAAGTTACTACTTGATAGACTAGAAGAACCTAGATCAATTAATACCAAGCCTTCTTTACTTTTATCATACAAGATTTTTATAAAAAATTCAACCATGGTATTAACCTATGGCAGTAGCTACAAGCATCTTAACATAATCAAATTCTTCTTTTATACATTTATAGATCAAATCTTCATACATTGATCACATGGATCCTTCATCATCGATTCATCATCAATTCACGTAAACAACAATAGATATAAGCAATTCAACGTAATAGAATCACAATTCAAGTAATAACAAGTCACGATCACAATGCCCATGCAAGGGTTAAATCGAGTTTGGGAAGGGACATGGGTTCATAATGCAATTGGATGAAAATTCACGTTAAACCAATACATTATCATCAATTTATCAAGATTTAGCCATTATTTTTTTTTATAAAGAACCCATGGCTAGATTGAAGAAGAAGAGATTTGATCATAAAATTTTCTTTGAAAACTTTGAGATTAACTCTCTAAGTGAAAGGTTACTTAGATATGAAGCATCACCATACCTTTTTCTAAAAGAAAACATTAAAACTTGATGAAGAACCCATAGGAATCCAAGCTCCAAGTTGTTCTTGATCTTCACCTTCAATGGAGGTTTCAAGAAAGAATTGGTTATGGAGGGAAAGTCTAGTTTGTGTGAATTGGTTTGGGAATGGGTTGATCACGTTTTTGATCACTTATATAAACCCAAAAATAATGAAATAAACCGACTAGGGTCAGTTTAGGACGTGGTGTGAATTTCCCATTCACCCCTTAAATGAAACAGTCGACATGCATCTTCCAACAGCCTGCACCAACGACCACAATCGACGCCCAGTAGGTCCATCGACGGACTGTCTGTGGCTTTGTCGATTGGGTCGTTGGGCTGTTTTTTGGCTGAGCCTTAGGTAGGCTAAGTTTCCATCGACTACACCACCATTGACGGGCCGTTTGTCAACAAACAGGGTGTCATTTGCTTCAGTTGATTGACACTACCAAGGCAGTGTCTCGACATCCTTTGTAACCTTCTTGTGGGCCCTTTTGCGGAGCCCTTGGTAAGTCGTACCCGGGCGTTTCCAACGTAAATACAAAACTTAACAATTTTTAGACCTTACACATCAGTTTAACCCAAAACAAATACTCTCAACACGTCCGAACATGCAACGCACACTAAAGACACACATGAACGTTTCAAGGGCTAACTTTCGAACGTCTTAGACATTCTTGGACGTTTGACCTCCAAACTTCATGAAAATATATATACTTCTTATAAACATCATTATTACTCATTTAAGTCTTCATAATCCCATGAAAAAATCAAAACCACATAAAAGCATCTAAGGCCCCTTTGGCGACTAGTCATGGAACATCTTGGTCGTCCCTTGACGTTTGACTTCCAAATCACATCAAACTTTACTCACTGACTCAATACTATATTATAAACCATTTTAGGGCATTTGACCCTTATGAAGAACATTATAGTCTCTAGACACCCTAACTCATTTTGGGTGTCTTACAAATTTGATTTAAAAATGACGCGATCAAATATGGGACTTGCCTACACGTCGCGGGGTCATCTCCAGATCTTGGTTCTGGAATTTATTTTGGTACAGGAAGGTTCGTGTTGGCACCGCGTTGCAGGGAAAATTTTTCCCATTATCTGTCATCTGTGCGATGCGCCCTTGGCTCCCTATCTTGGCTGCCTGGCATCTTCCTTGGCCAACGTTTGGGTCCTCCTTGGGAACCCTTAGGGTGGTCCTCGGGGAGTCGTACTCAAACGTTTGACCTTTGGTATGTCCCTCAACGTAATGGGATCATCCCCACTGGTTTTAGACACCAAACAACACCTAAAAACATGCACAACAAACAAGGACACACTAGCACGCACACAAGGCTAGTTTCCAAACGTCTTGGTCGTTCCTTGACATTTGACTTCCAAACTTCACAAACTGACTTCTAATGTTAAAATTAACTATTTTAACGCATTATAAACTCATGAAACATATGTGATTCTCCAGTTTGACCTATTTCATTTTTAAGGTCGTCACATATTACTCATAAAAGGAGATAGAAGGAAGCATATTTCGTCAAAGCTATTCTACACTTATAAGCTCCCAAGAATGTTCATATGAACATCCAACAAATTTATTAAAATAATAATATAGTTTATTTATTCAATAAATCTCTATAAACTACAACTTTCAAAAAGATGGTGCACAACCTTGAAAAACGAAGATTCAAATCTCCAGATTGATGTTCTCACTAGAGGAAGTTAATACGTGATGTACTCATTTTTCCTCACAAGGTTTTGTCCCATAAGATTTTCCTTGTAAGTTTTTTAATGAGGCATACATAATGCATATCACTAGATATGTGTACTATTTTTACTTCATTAGATTTGTTTCCACTTGGTTTATCTAGTAAGGTTTTAACAAGGCACATAATCTACCGACATTCAAGGGAGAGTGTTATAAACATATTTGTATTATAGTGAATGTCTATTATGTGGAACATTTTTAGGGAGTAGTTAATAATCCTACTTGGGGACCAAGTTAGGTTTCCCTTATAAATAAAGGGGTGTTGGTTCATTGTAAATCAGATTTGTGGATCCCTAAATATCATTCAAGAAGAATAAGAAGTCTTCTCGATTCTCCCTATTTTGTTCTTCTTATTATATAGTTTCATAACATGACTTATATTTTAAAATAACAATTTAAACCAAATTGGTTATTATTTTAAATTAATTGAAGGACTAAAAGTTTTCACTAACCTTTTTGAGAAAATGACTGAGTATTTTATAAATTAATTGAAAAAGGTTTGACTTAAAGTTTATTGGAGATAATTACATTAAATTAAAGCAGTTTTAAGCTGGGGAAAAAGGTTATTAAGTGAGCATTAAATAATATATCTTTTTAAGGACAAAATGTAACTTAATTAAAGATATAAAATTTGACCAGTATACTCGACATAAAATAAATGACAGTAAACGTTCACAAAGAAAATAACTCATCTTTTGGGAATCCGATTAGGTTAATTACTAATCTTAAAGTTAGAGTTAAACTAAAATAAAAATAGTTGCAACCAAATAATAAAGAGAGGGAGAGAAGAATTTAGACCCTTTAGGTCTCCAGAAACATTGAGCCAAACGATGTTCATTCTTTGGACGTTACCTAATTCTCGATTTTTAATACACAAGTTGTATATCAATGTATACCGGACATATATAACCCATTTTTCTGATTTACGAGACTTGTACATCAACTCAAAGACTTGTTCTTTGATTTCTCAAGGTTGGATGACTCGATAAAGGAATTTTGGGCCTTTATGGCCCTCTCGAAATGCGAAGGGAAGAAAGATTGGAGCCCATAGGACTCATCCAATATCAAAACAATAAAAAAACATAAGAAGCTTTCACTTGAACCCAAAACAATGAAATTGTCTAGCTGGTTTGAAATACTAAGTTGCATGGAAATTTAAGGGAACGAACAAGAATTAACTCATGCCAAAGAATCAACACTTAGCTACTCAAAATGAGAAGGAATAAATGTATGTAAGATAATATTTCTAACTAAGTTTTCCTTATTACAGTGACTTAAATGCAAGCCAGCCATTAATGGAAATGCAAAGGAAAAGAATATGAATCAACAAATACTCAGTGACTAATATTGTGCTAATGAAGTAAAGTTTAGCTAAACTTATGCTACTATTCTTACAAAATTCACATTCGATTCATCTAATTAGGAAGTCAATAATTTCACCACAAAATAATTAATTGATCAAGCAATTTTTCAAATGCTTCAAACCAATTCTACGAGAAAAAAAGTAATTAAAAGGGTCGAAAATTGGAAGTAGCAGCCAGCTAACTCATTTTTAAGCAAGGGAAGAAAATAACTACAATCAAATAACTAAACTAGGAACCATCATCATTCAAGGAAACATGTTAAACAATGACATAATAGGCATAAAAATAGTGTCCATAACACCGATAACATTAAAGTAAATGACTAAGATAAGCAAAAGTTAAAAATCAATATTTTTAGATTTAGACAAAGATGGGAGGTCTATTATCTAAAAATAAGAGTGATCTTAGTTAAATAGTCACATTACAAAGGTAGATCTATAAGTAATCCTCCATGAGTTGAAATCCAAAAGAGACATATACTAGTTAAGCTACTCGAAATGACGAAATCAGAGGCCAGATATATCTACTAGGCGAATTCAAACTAAACGTTAACAAGAATCCTTCATAATAAGGACCCCAAATCAGACAACCAAGACTATCATCACATTCTTGTCACACTGATGAAAGCTAAATCGAACAGTGAATAGTCCAAATGACACAACTGATACACTCGTTGTTGAGATCAAACGAACTTTAAATCATTTTGAACAAAGCAAGACAAAGAATCAAATAATTATATAGATACAAAATTGAACCAATGAATATAATGACGAACATATAATAATCAAAGGAGCTTTATCAAAGCTTCATTCATGCTTACAGCCCAATAATTCATAAGAAAACGACACTAAGAAAACAGTAAACAAGGAACCAAATACATTTAGCAGCAGAACATATACCAAAGCTTGAACATACAACACACAATGTCTAAATGAAGAGGGAGCGAGATTATCTTTCTTGGAGAAGCTACTACGACGAACGAGTTGAGTTGAGGTATTTCAACACCACGTGAAAAGAACTCCGATGATGGTAGAGAACAAAGATCTTAAGACGAGAGTTCGACATTCGAAATTCTTAACTTAGCAACTATAGAAATCAAAATTCTTCTTCTGAACCTATATTACTGTGTTTTTCCTCTATTTTTGTGTATCCTAATAGTGATTAAAAGAGATGAATATATAGAAAGAGATAGAGGGCTAGAAATTAGGGGGACAACGGGCAAATTTTTTAATTTGAAATGCTCTTTTTGGAGGCAATAGTGAAAGGGATGGGAAGTTCTGAAACGGGGGTGTTAACAAATCAATTCACATCCATTGAATAACAATGAGCTAAGAAACAGAAGATAACATCTTCATATCTATGAGGAAGCATTTGTACAATATGTGAAAAATGAATTACTTGGAGAATCTTGTTACACCTTCTCCCTTACATACAATTGCCTAAGATCCTTCTATAATCTTCTATTGGTGGTTATACACTATTCAAACCAACAAACTAAAACAGAATCTGTTAGGAATTATGTACAGCTAATTACAATCATCAACACTCACCTCCACCTAAGTTACTGCTCCTATTTCATCACTCCCCCTCAAGCTAGAATGCATGAATATATTCAAAAAGCCGAGCTTGGATACTAAATACTCATGTTAGAATAAAACAAGCCCTTTGTCATAATGTTTGATTATTGCTCATGTGTTGTCAAATAGAGTGGTCTGATCAATCCCTTTTGAATATTTTCCCTAATAAAATGACAGTCAATTTCAATATGTTTGGTCCTCTCGTGATAAACTGGAATTGCAGCTATTTGTAATTCTATCTTACTATCACAAAGAAGGTCCACTGGCATCTCCAGTTCTTCCCCTAGTTCCTTGAACAATGCTACCAGCCATACCATCTCTGACACAGTAGTAGCCATGCTCATGTATTCTGATTCAGCTGAACTTCTTGATATTATCGTCTGCTTCTTTGATCTCCATGATACCAAGGATACTCCATGTTTGATTAAGAAACCTGTCACATATCTTCTTGTATTGTGACATGATGCCCAGTCTGAATCACAATGTTTTCTTAGTGTGTTTCCCTAGTTGCTTCTCATTAGTATCCCCATTATAGGCTGTCTTTTTACATATCTAACCACCTTAGTTGATGCCTCCATATGTGACTTCTTAGGATTTTGTAAGAAAAGCGTTAGTTTTTAATATTGCAAAACCAATGTCTGGCCTTGTTTGTGTTAAGTACAATAATCTTCCATTCAGTTTTTGATACAATCCCATATCTGTCAAAATGTGATGATATGTAACTCCTCTTGCCTTATCCACCTCTATTGTTGTCAGTTTCTAGTTTGGATCCAATGGAGTCCATGATGGTTTTGCACCAATAAGTCCTAATTCTTCTATCATCTCCAAAACTTATTTTATCTGATTTGTCAAAATTCCCTTGGATGACCTTCTGAGTTCAATCCCCAAACAATATCTCATGATTCCAAGATCTTTATTTTTGAACTTAGCTGTAGCTCTTCCTTAGTCCGCTCAATCAGTTTTAAGTCACTACCAGCTACTATAATGTCATCCACATATACTAAAACAACTAGAATATTCTCATGATGCATTTCAATAAACAAAGAATTGTCCAATCTGCTTTGTATAAAAGCAGAATCTATCAAAGCATCTGTAAGATTCAGATTCCACTGTCTACTAGCTTGCTTTATACCATATAGGGATTTTAAAGATGTAGCACCTGGGCCTAACTCAACCCCAAAAGTTATCTCAAGAGGGGAGGATTGTCCAAGTCCATATAAGGATACCACCAGTTCATCCCTAACCGATGTGGAACTTTTACCCACTCTAACACCCCCTTCACGCCCAGACCCAACTAGAGCATGGACCAGGAGCTCAAACGAGGATGGAATTGAACAATATCATCAATAGAACCGCAGGATTTTCTAGACTCATGGGATGAGATGGAGTCTAATTCTTAAAAGGGAAAATGTCTTCTAGAGAAATGACATCTCTGGAAGTAAAAAATGAATGTGTATAGAGGTTATATAAGACATAACCCTTGGACACCTCAGAATATCCCATATGTACAATAGTCACTGCTCTAGCTGTGAATTTGTCCCCAGATGGAAATTTCTTGGCATAACACAAACAGCCCAGGGTCCTAAAATGATCAATGGTACCTCTACATGCATGAAACAATTCATAAGGAGTCTTTCCATTTAATACTTTAGATGACAATATATTCATAAAATAAACAACTCCCAGTACACAATGTCCACATAATTTAAAAGGAATGGATCCTTGAAATCTATTGGCTCTAGCTAACTCCAAAATGTATCTATGTTTCCTCTCAACCACTCCATTTTTTGTGGGGTGTAAACACATGATCTTTGGTGTAGAATGCCATGAGATTTAAACAATACTTCACATTTAGAATTCACAAATTATGTCCCATTGTCTGATATCATTACTTTGATTGTTTTACCAGACTGTGTCAAGACTAGTTTAATGAAGTCTGTCAAAACCATTACAACATCACTTTTGAATTTTAACAAAAAAATCCAAGTCATCCGATAATAGTCATCCACAATTGTCAAGAAAAATTTATTACCATCAAACGTAGGTACATGAATGTGTCCCCATACATCAGTAGTAAATCAAAAATAGCAATAGATATGGTATTACTACTAGGAAAAGGCATCCTACTTTGTTTAGCAAGTGGGCAAATTTCACAACTACCGATTTCTTGCTCACAGTAATCATGGCTAAGACTAAAAACCTGTTGCATGCTCCAGCAGATGCATGTACCATTCTCTTATGCTAAAGTAAAACATCTACTTTATTTCTTGTAGCTATCAAACCTTTAATTTGTTGTAATCCTCTAAATGCTGATCATTATTCTCTGTTTGTCCTTTATACTTTAGCAAGTAGAGTCCATCCTTCTCTTCACCAACCTCCAACACCTTCCAATTTAAGAGGTTGTAGAATATACAGAAGTTAGGAAAAATTGAATTTAGCAATTTAGTTCCTTAGTTATCCTCGAAAGAGACATCAGATTGAACCTAAAATTTGGTATATACAGTACGTTGGCTAACACAAATAACACCCCAGAAATTATATGACCTTACCTAGAGACTAACCTGATGAATTATGACCTAAAAAGGGGTAATTACAGTCCTAAGTGTTTGGGGAAAGAGTCGTGAAAGTTTTGAGGGATTAGAGATGAAAAATGAAGAAGAAGTTTCGACGGGCCGAATCAAAGAGTGCCCGCGCGTCGCGCGCCATGTTCCAAATTCCGAAATGTGGATCTGACATGAGGTCTTCTTCCTCAAAAAGTATTTTTGAAACATAAATTTGGACCTTGCTATGCGTCGCGGACCCACCTTCAATTTTTGAAGAAATCGGGATATAATGAAAAGTCAAGTTGGACTTTTATATTAAAGTCCAACAAGTGTAGGGGTGTTTTGGGTATTTTTGGAGAGTTAGTATATATAGTTTTTAGTCATTTTACAGCCATTCTCCAATCAAAAACACAAAATACTCAATTAGAAATATAAAAAATAGAATCTCTCCCTTCTCTCTCTACACAAAACCTCCATTGAAGGACCTTGAAGCTCCAAGAAGAGGATCAATTCTCAAAGATTTCAACTCCATTTTATGGATAAGTCTTCATTAAGGTATTTTTTCTTTCACTCTTGGGATTCCTTTCCCCAAGAGGTCCCTTCAAAGATGTTTTACAATTTTATGGATAGGTCTTCATTAAGGTATGCTTTCTTTCACTCTTCGGATTCCTTTCCCCAAGAGGTCCCTTCAAAAATATTTTAAAAATCCCCCAAAATCTAGAGTTTTTCTCTACACACGGGTCTTCTTTGAAAAATGAAATTATGAATCAATTATTATTACTTAAGGTTGTTTAGGTGTATAAATTCACTTGGACCCATGTTCTTCCCTAATTCCATAAATCTTGGATTTGAATTGGTGAATTTGTTGAAGATGATGAATTTATCAATTGTCTATATTGGTGTTAATTGTGTTATTACTTTATGCATTGCCTTATATGATGTATTGTTTACTTTTGACTTAATTCCTTAAAGATTAACTAATGTCCCTCTTCTCTTAACCCTAACTCTTGAATTATGTTGATTAATGATTAGAGGTAATGTAATTGAGTATGTTCTTGTGTAATTGACTATTTTATGATGATGATGATGATAATTGATTTGATGGATAAATATCATGGGTTTGGGATGAAGTCTTGGAAGGTTAGACCTTCAAGGTCATGAACATGATATTGTATTATTGTTGGTTTGTCTTTGGTAATATTGATTACTTGAAGTATGAATGATGAAATTATGAATGCATGATCATGCTATGAATATGATGGTCGTGAGATGATTATAGGTGTGCTATTATGAGGGGTTCAACATAATTCCCATGTGTTTCTTAAGACTAAGTTTTGAAGTGATTTTCTCACATGATGTTGGATTTGTGATGAAAGAACTTTCTCATCTTAAAATCTATGAGATATGAACATATTATATGAGGGGTTAAACTCCAAAGACCTATATTATAAATTAATATTAAGGAAGACTTAAAGACACTTCAAAAAGAGAATTTAGCTAAGCACTGAGTGAACTTGACAATGAGAGGTTTTCTTTCCCAAAGGAAGAAAGGTTCACCCAATGTTCTCATGAGGTGGAAACTACCATGCTAATTAGCATAAAAAAGGTTTCTGGTAACAACCACCTAGTTCCTTAACTATGTGCCACCCATTGGAAACCTTAGCTAGTGGATCCACATAGATGTTATACGAATGTTTATGTCTTACCTTGGCAAGTATTTCACCCTCATTTCGATGTGAGGGGATGACACCGGATTCCATGAAGCTCACATGGTCTATGTCGGCTATGGTGAAATATCTCGAATGTTAAAATCAATGAATGAAATTAAGAAGATGAACACTAACTAGGACTACTTAAGAGGTGTTACTTGTTGTAGGTAAGGGTATGAGACTTTACCTATACATTGCACAAGTGGAACTTCAGGGAAATTTTAGGGCGGGTTCTTTATGTATATATGATATGTATGATATTGGTGTGACTTGATACACACGATGTTGATTTTATTTGGTGTACATGTTGTTTACTATACTTGTTATGATGATGTATGAGGTAAAAGACAATGTTTGTGATCTCTTCGTTAGTTTACTTGGTTTATGTTGGGTTATGGGTCTTAAAATACACTTTGCACTAGTAGACTTGATTTGGGGGTTATGAGTAAGGTCTTGTGATGTATTGATGAAATGGACTTTAAATATGAAATTTTGACTATGGCTTGATTATGGTGTTACTTATGAGTATGGATATGCCTTGTTGTTATGGTATGGACTTGTATAATGTTCTTGGAATGTGAATAAAGGCTTTTTCAAGTAAATATAGCATGTTTATAACCAAATGTCCCTTTGTGCATGTTTCATATGTTTTACTTGCATATGTTTCCATACTTAGTACATGCGGTATGTACTAACCCATATTTCTTCTATTTTCTACACAAAGTTTAGGTTTGGGCCATTGAAGTGATTCTAGTCCTTTCTTGAAGAAACTAGGATTGCTATTCCCAATAGGTGAGTCCCCAAGGCTGAGGATGGAGATGTTTGATTCTAATTATAGTTTCACTTTCCTTAGTTAAATACTATGTTGTAATTCGTATTATAAGGCTTCTTATTGATGTAAGGGCTAAGTCCCTATTTTCATATTCTTATGTCTAGATGGCAATGTGTGACAAATTAGTTTCTTTCTTAATATATGAAGTGAAGTTGAACTTCAAATGAAAAGTTTTAAATTTTCCGCTTTTATTCTATCTATTATGCAATGATGAATACTAAGGGATTGTCTAATACCTCTTCGAGGATGAAGACGCCGGTTACGACTAGGGGTGATCTCGGGTCATGACAAACTTTGTATCAGAGCATTAGCTTGAATAGTATTAGGAATGATGTGACAAAACCACGTCTATGTAGAGTCTTATTCATAATTGTGAAGCGTGCCACCTTTATGAATGAGAGGATAGGTGATGCTTAGGAAATTCATTTCTTTGGTAATCTTAAGTCGTGCCTAAAGAGTCTTAAATCTATGTGTCCTTTATTTCTAATACTTCTCTTGTGGATATAGGCTATGACTACTAGAAGGGAAGCCGCAAGAAGGGTTGAAGACGAGATCGCAAATGCAAGAGTTCCTCCCTGAGGAAACCAAGCTCCTCCTCAAGAGGAAGTTCCTCTAGGTGTCCAAGCCCCGGTCAATCCTCCGGTCATGATGGATGGAGAAATAAGGGCGACTTTCATAAACTTGACTCAAGTAATGGCTACTCAAGCTCAAGACTTAATGACTCAAGCTCAAGCTATGATGGCTTACACAAATTGGGAAGTTGTACCCTGTGAATCAAAATGCTAGTACCATGGCTTCATGTTTGAGGGACTTCACTAGGATGAACCCTTCAATGTTCTTTGGGTCTAAGGTAAATGAAGATCCTTAAGACTTTCTAGATGAGGTTTATAAGATGTTGTATGCTATTGAGGTGAGTTCAAATAAGAAGTCCGACCTAGCATCTTATCAACTCAAAATAGGACATATACGAAGCAGGTTCCATAAGTTTGGAAATCTTTAGGAGGGAATTTCTTGATAGGTTATTTCCAAGGGACAAAAGAGAGGAAAATTTGGAAGAATTCATCAACCTTCGTCAAGGAGGTATGAGTATTCAAGAATACTCTTTGAAATTCATTAAGTTGTCTAAATATGCCTCTTTTTTGATGACTTATCTGAGAGATGAAATGAGTCGCTTTGTGATGGATGTGTTCGATGATCTAGTGGAAGAGTGTCATGCAGCAATGCTTCACAATAACATAGATTTATCTCGTTTGATGGTGCATGCTCAACAAGTTGAGGAGAGTAGGCTTAAGGGAAAAAATAAGGATGCCAAAAGGGCAAGGCCCTATGATGGAGGTACTTCTAATGGTAAGCTTGAAATCCAAGACAAACCAAAGTTCAAGAAGAGATTCTCCAACCAAGTTCCTTCTAATTTCCAAAAGTCTAACAAGGATAGAGTGTCTAACCCTAAGCCTCAATGGAGAAAAGGTGGTGGTTCACAAAGTGAGAAACCCAATTGTGCCAAATGTGGCAAGAGGCATATGGGTAAATGTTTAGTGGGAACGAATAGTTGCTTTGGTTGTTGAAAGAGTGGCCACATGGTGAAAGATTTTCGCGTGTCCAAGACTTAAGTAAGGGAGAGTAACCATGCATGAACAAGTGGTCTTAATTCCGATGCTCTAAAGAAGAACCACTTCTATGTTCTCAAATCTAGGGGTGATCAAGAAGATTCTCCCGGTTGTTACCAGTATGTTTCAAGTATTTTAAATTATTATTTATGTATTGCTATATCTTGGTGCCACTTATATTTTGTAACTCCTTTAGTGGCTGTGAAGTTTGATGTTCTCCCCGATTTCTTAGTTGAACCTTTTTTGGTTTCTACCCCAGTGGGTGACTCCGTTGTTTCTAAAAGAGTCTATAGGAGTTAACCCATATTATTTTCCAATATAGTTACATTGGTTGTTTTGGTAGAATTTGATATGTTTGAATTTGATGTCATATTGGGGATGAGTTGTTTAAATGCTTGTCTTGCCTCAATTGATTGTAGAACAAGGGTAGTTAAATTCCAATTTCCTAATGAACTTATTTTGGAGTGGAAAGGGGGAAACTCAATCCTGAGAGGTCAAATTATTTCATGTCTAAAAGCTTGTAAGCTGATTTATAAGGGATGTCTCTATCATATTGTTAGGGTCAAGGACCTTAGATCCAAGGCTCCTCCTTTAGAGTCGGTCCCCGTGGTGAGGGACTTTCCGGAATTCTTTCTTGATGACTTGCTCGGAAACCCTCCCGAACGGGAAATAGATTTTGGCATTGATTTATTACTAGATACTCAACCTATTTCAATCTTTCCTTGACGGATGGCTCTGGACTTGTTGAAAGAATTGAAAGTTCAATTAAAGGATTTTATTGATAATGGTTTTATACAACCAAGCATATCTTCACGGGGCGCTCGGTATTGTTTGTGAAAATGAAGATGGGTCTATTATAATGTGTATTGACTACCGATAACTAAACAAGGTCACTATCAAGAATAAGTATCCCTTCCCTAGAATTGATGATTTGTCTAACTAACTTCAAGGGGCGAGTTACTTTCAAAGATTTATTTGAGATTGAGGTATCACCAACTTAGAGTAAGAGGAGTGGATATTCCGAAAACGGCATTTTGAACAAGATATGTCACTATGAGTTCTTAGTCATGTCTTTTGGTTGAATGAATGCCCCGGTGGCTTTTATGGATCTTATGAATCGGGTGTTTTGGGATTATCTTGAGTCATTAATAATTGTATTTATTGAGGACATCTTGATATACTCTAAGAGTGAGAATAACCATATGAACCATTTGAAGATGGTTTTGTTAGTCCTCAATGATAACCAACTTTTTGCTATGTTTAGTAAATGTAAAATTTGGTTTAGATCGGTTGCTTTTCTTGGCCACGTTATTTCAAGTGAGGGTATAGAGGTCGACACGAAAGAAGATGAAAGCAGTTTAGAATTGGCCTAGACCCCAAAGTCCTACCGACATTCGAAGCTTTTTGGGTTTAGCTATGTATTATAGGAGGTTTGTAGATGGGTTCTCATCTATTGCTTCTCCTTTGACAACCGTAACCCAAAAGCAAGTTGAGTTTGAATGGTCGGGATCTTGTGTAAGAGGTTTTCAAGAATTAAAAGATAAGCTTACCTCCACTCTAGTAGTGACCTTACCAGAGGGTACTGAAGGGTTTGTTGTGTATTGTGACGTTTCTTGAGTAGGTTTGGGTTGTTTCCTCATGCAACATGGCGAGGTGATAGCATATGCTTTAGTAAACTCAAGGTGTATGAGAAAAACTACCTCACTCATGACCTTGAACTAGCGGCTGTTGTGTTTTCTTTGAAAATATGGAGATACTATCTATGTAGAGTGCATGTAGATGTGTTCACTGAACACAAGAGTCTCCAATATGTGTTCACCCAAAAAAATTTAAACCTCCGACAAAGAAGGTGGTTAGATATTTTGAAAGATTATTATATGAGTGTCCTTCACCACCCTTCGGAAGGCTAATGTTGTTGTGGATGCTTTGAGTAGGATGTCTAAGGGTAGTGTAACTCATGTTGTTGATGATAAGAAGGAGTTAGTAAAAGAGGTTCATAGATTGGCCCGGTTGGGTGTTCAACTAGAAGACTCTCCAAAAGGGGGTTTTATTGTTCATCATAAATCTGAGTCATCCTTAGTGGTTGATGTGAAAACCAAGCAACACCTTGATCCCATCTTGATGGAGTTCAAAGACTACGTACTTGGGAAATCCATTGAAGCTTTCTCCCAGGGGAAGATAGGGTACATAGGTATAAAGGTAGGTTGTGTGTTCCGGTTGTTCATGACTTGAGAAGACAAATTTTAGAAGAATCCAATGGTTCACGATATTCCATTCATCTAAAAGCAACCAAGATGTACCGCAACTTGTAGGAGATCTATTGGTGGATTGATTCGAAGAAGGATATAGCGGAGTTTGTGGTTAAATGTCCAAATTGTCAAAAAATCAAAGCCGAACATAAAAGACCCGAAAGTTTGTTTCAAGATATAGCTATCCCAACTTGGAAGTCCGAAAATGTGAATATGTATTTCTTTGTGGGTTTGCCTCGTACACGAAGGCAAAATTATTCAATTTGGATAATTGTTGATAGGTTGACCAAATCAGCCCATTTTATTCCCGTCAAATCTACATATTCAACGGAAGAATATGCTATATTGTATCTTAAAGAGATTGTGAGAATGCATAGAGTTCCCTTGTCTATCATTTCAGATAGGGGTACTCAATTTACTTCTCATTTTTGGAAAGCATTCAAAAGTGGGCTTGGTACCAAGTTGAAACTTATTTCCGTATTTCATCCACAAACAAATGGTTTGGTGGAACGAACCATCTAAACCTTAGAAGATATGTTGAGTCCATGTGTCATTGACTTCAAGGGTAATTTGGATGGCAATCTACCATTAATTGAGTTTGCCTACAATAATAGCTCTCACTAGGTATCTCTATGGCACCCTTTAGGGCCCTTTATGGGAAGAGATGTAGATCTCCAATTGGGTAGTTTGAGGTAGCAGAGTTTTCTCTAATATGTCTCGGAGAAATTTATGAGGCCGTGGAGAAAGTTTGACTTATAAGGGATACGTTGCAAATGGCTCAAAGTCGGAAAAATTCATATGCCGATAATAGAAGGAGGGACCTTGAGTTTGAAGTAGGTGAATGGGTCTACTTGAAGATCTCACCCATGAAAGGGGTGATGATATTTGGTAAGAAGGGGAACATAGTCCCCGATATGTGGGCCCTTATGAAATCTTGAAGCGGGTCGTAAAGGTTGCTTATGTGTTAAAATTGCCAAATGAATTAGAACCGGTTTATTCAGTTTTCCATGTTTCTATGCTCAAGAAATGTATAGGTGAATGGAACCTTTCTTATGAAGAGGTTCCGATTGAGATCTAGATCATCAAGTTAAGAAATTGAGGAATAGAGAGGTTGCCTCCGTAAAAGTCTTATTGAGAAACCATTTAGTTGAGGGTGCAACATGGGAGGCCAAGGCCGACATGAAGTCCCGCTATCCTCATATTTTTTCTCTTACTCCTATCCAAAGTTGAGGTTAGTAGTTTCTCTTAGATGAGAGTTATGAATAATGTTGAACTTATCATGGTTTTTTAATATGTGCATATTCTTGTAGAAATTGTTCTTAAATTATGTTGTCATGAAATATGTTTCTTATGGTTAACTTGCACTTATATGTCCTGTTGTATTAAACATGCTTGATGTTGTTTTGAGAAGAAATTAGCATATCAATTCTTTAATGATCATATTGAGCTGGGGTTGAAATGGAGAAGGTAATACCTCCTTATATGATATGAAATGATGAGCTTTTGTATGTGATGAGTTGTGGATTATGTCTGTATGCTTTGATGCTATGATTATGTGTTGAAAGGAGTTGAGAATTACTCTTATGAGTTGTGTCTCATTTGGATATTGCTTGTTGTTGGGCTACTAGTCTTAAGTCTCTTTCTTTTCCCCCATGAAGGCTAAGGCATCATTCGGGGACGAATGCTTCCTAAAGGGGTGATAATGTAACACCCCGGAAATTCTATGACCTAAGCTAGAGCTTAACCTAATGAATTATGACCTAAAAAGGGGTAATTACAGTTCTAAGTGTTTGAGATAAGAGTCGTGGGAGTTTTGAGGGGATTAGATATGAATAATGAAAAAGCTATTTTGACGGGCAGAATCTGGGAGTGGCTCCGCACGTCGCGCGCCTGGTGCCAAATTCTGAAAAGTTCAGCTCCACATTGCGGAGCTAACACGGGGTCTTATGCCTCCAAAAACATTTTCAGAACAAAAATTTGGACCTTGTTGTGCGTCGTCGACCCACCTACAATTTTTGAAGAAATCGGGATTTAATGAAAAGTCAAGTTGGACTTTTCTTTTAAATTCCAACTAGTGTATGGGTGTTTTGGATATTTTGGGAGGGTTAATATATATATATATATATAT
>NC_028644.1:27753613-27754835 GCF_001406875.1 Solanum pennellii
TATATATCAGTCATTTTACACACATTCCCCAATCAAAAAACACATAACACTCAATTAGAAAAAAAATAAAATCTTTTTCTTCTCTCTAAATTCTCTCTCTACACAAAACATCCATCGAAGGACCTTGAAGCTCCAAGAAGAGGATCAATTCTAAATGTTTTAAACTCAATTTCGTGGCTAAGCCTTCATTAAGGTGTAGTTTCTTTCACTCTTGGGATTCCATTCCCTAAGAGGTCCCTTAAAAAATGTTTTCAAAATCTCCCAAAATCTAGGGTTTTTCTCTACACATGGGTCTTCTTTGAAATACGAAATTATGAATCAATTATGATGAATTGTGATTACTTAGGTTGTTTAGGTGTATATTGATGGGTAATTGTTGTTGTTCACTTGAAATTCCCTTGGATCCATGTTCTTCCCCAATTACATAAATCATGGATTCGAATTGGTGAATTGGTTGCGGATGATAAATATATCAATTGTCTATTGATATACCGTGGTTTCACGGTATTATTAATACTTTTTCCTTAAGTTTAGTGTGTCCAAAAGCCTTTTTGTGCTAATTTTTATATAAGTTTCTCTTTATTTGCAGGAAATCTGTTCAAAGATGTATGCGGAGGTTTTTAAGCGAAGAAATGTAGAAGAGACCACCTACGGAGCTTGTGACGGTCCGTAGGTGGCAGCGTAGTGCAGCTGCTGAAGGAAGATGGGGAAGTCTGACCAAGTGTGGGGTTACGGAGTCCACGACCGTCCGTCGTGTCTGTGACGGTCCGTCCTGCAGGTTCGTCGTGAAGTTCAGAGAAGTAATCCCAGTACCCATATTCCAAGAGTTTAAGTGTTTTGGAACGAAGACCCTCGACGGACCGTTGTGCTTGTGATGGTCCGTCATACTTGTCGTCGGGGGTAATGAAGAGAGCAGCAGAAGAAATTTCATCAAGTGTGGGACGACGGAGTCCATGACGGTCCGTCGTGACCACGACGATCCGTCGCGAGGTCCGTCGACCCAGCCGCGTTTTGACAGATTTCCAGCAAATAGAGTCCTTGTTTAATTAGGTTTTTATTTTCTATAAATAGTTCGAAAAAACCTCCTTTTAGAGGAGACGGGAGACTCCGCATTGTTAGACTTTTGAATATTGTGAGACTCTTGATTATTTTGTAGACTCTTTGAGAGATTATTGATTATCTTGAGACTTTTATCATTGATTGTTGGTGACTTTTGCTGATT
>NC_028644.1:27758752-27759231 GCF_001406875.1 Solanum pennellii
CGTCTTACCTGTGACGGTCCGTCCTGCATGACCGTTTCAATGGTCAGAGACCCCTCTCCTAGGGGTCTCCACATTTTTTTAAGTGTCCTCTGACGGACACCCACAACGAACCGTCGTACCTGTGACGGTCGGTCCTGCACATACCGTCATACTTGTCAGAGACTCTCCTTCAGGGTTCTCCATATCAACATAGTCTAAGTAAGGTACGACGGAACCCATGACGGTCCGTCATAATCACAACGGTCCGTGCTGATTGTCGGCGCTTTGCGCCCCAGGTTTGCTTCACCTACCACTCTAGTATTTCAATTTTTTTATGCATTGGGGACAATTGCATGTTTTTTTGTTGGGGGTGGGGTAAATGGAAAGTGAGTGTTAGGATGAAGTCTGAGTAGCCCAATTCACTATCCTCTTTTGGGGTTTTCTTGCCTGTGTTCTTTTTCCCCAAGAGACTGATTACTTTTTCTGTTGAACCGGCATGT
>NC_028644.1:27759765-27775698 GCF_001406875.1 Solanum pennellii
TCCTATCGTGATCCTAAGGGTTGTATAGCGAACTTAAGGCAGTGAAAATAAGGGCAAGCTTATGGCAATAGGTATGAATGAGTGTGACTTTGTTCTGAGAGCGAGTGTTGAAAAGTAATCCTTATACTCAAAATGAAATCATTGTGTGAAAAATGAGGATCTTGTTTCAAAGTGAGGACACTAGTTGCAATACCGGAAATATTAGCATCTCGGTGAGAAATTAAAGATGATAGGTGTTAGTGCATAGTGAGTCTGTATCATGTTCTGATCCCACATAATTCAAGCCTAATAGTGATAGCATGCATAGATACGAGGAGATTAATCTGGATTGATAGCCAAATGATTGCAAATGATAAAACATGGATACTATTGTACAAAGATTTTGTACTGAGTCATAGTGCGTCGCTTGAGGACAAACAACGAATTTAAGTTGAGGGTTTGACCTAATATACTGGTGTTAATTATGTTATTACTTCATGAATTACCTAATATTATGTATTTCTTAGGTTTTGACCTAATACCTTAAAGACCCACGAATGTCCCTGTTCTCTTAACCCTAACTCTTGAATTATGTTGATTAATGATTGGAGGTAATGTGATTGAGTATGTTCTTGTGTAATTGACTATTGTATGATTATGATAATTGATTTGACAGATAAATATCATGAGTTTTGGATGAAGTCATGGAAGGGTATCTTGGAGGCCATTGGTAAGACCTTTAAGTTCATGAACATGCTATTGTATTATTGTTGGCTTATCTTAGGTAATGTTGATGACTTGAATCATGGATGATGAATTTATGAATATATGATCATGATATGAATATGATGGTTGTGAGATGATAGTTGTGCTATTATAAGGGGTTAAATGTAATTCCCATGTACATCTTATGACTAAATTGTGAAGTGATGTTCTCACTTGATGTTGGGTTAGTGAATAAAGGGCTTTCTCATCATAAAATCTATCAGCTATGAACATGTTATATGAGGGGTTAAACTCCTATGACCTATGTTATGAATTAATTTTATGAAAGACTTAAAGACACTTTAAAAGGGAATTTATCTTAGCATCGAGTGATCTTGACAATGAGAGGTGTTCTTTCCCAAAAGAAGAAAAGTTCACCTTATGTTCTCATGAGGTGGAAACTACCATTCTAATTAGAATAAAGAGGGTTTATAGTAACAACCTTCTAGTTCCTTAACTATGTGCCCCATAGGAAACCTTAGCTAGTGGATCCACCTAGATGCTATACGAATGTTTATGTCGTACCTTGTCAAGTAGACACACTTCTAGAGGTGTGAGGGGATGACACTTGATTCCATGTAGATCACATGTTCTATGTCGATTATGGCTACGTATCCTAAATGTTAAAATACACACTGCACTAGTAGACTTGATTTGGGGGTTATGAGTAAGGTCTTGTTATATTGATGAAAGGAACTCTAAATATGAAATGTTGACTATGACTTGATCATGGTGTTACATATGAGTATGGATATGTCTTGTTGTTATGGTATGGATTTGTATAATGTTCTTGGAATGTGCATGATGGCTTTTAAAGTAAATATAGCATGTTTATAACCAAATGTCCCTTTGTGCTTGTTTTCAAATGTTTTACTTGCATATGTTTCCATACTTAGTACATGTGGTTTGTACTAACCCATATTTCCTCTATTTTCTACATTAAGTGTAGGTTCGGTCCATTGAAGTGATTCTAGTCCTTTCTTGAAGAATATTGGATTGCTATTCCCAAGTTGGTGAGTCCTCAAGTCCGAGGATCGAGATGCTTGATTCTAATTCTAGTTTCACTTTCCTTATTCAAAGACTATGTTATAATTCGTATTATAAGACATGTTATTGATGAAGGGCTAAGTTCCAATTTTCATACTCTTATGTCTAGATGGAAATGTGAGACAAGTTAGTTTCTATCTTGATATATGAAGTGAAGTTTAACTTCAAATGAAAAGTTTTACAGTTTCTGCATTTATTCTATCTATTATGCACTGATGGATGCTAAGGGCTTGTCTAAGACCTGTTCAAGGATGAAGACAATGGTTACGACTAAGGGATGCTCTCGGATCGTAATGATATCCTTCCATTCAGTATGCCACAACTACCAATATTCGAAACATCTACTGTTTCTCCATTTTGTAAATACACTATTTTATCAGAAATTTTAATAATTCCTTTTCCATACATTAGCATTCCTTTGTGGGAAATCATATGATTAGTTGATCCAGTGTCGACTATCCATTCTTCCTTAGTTTCGTTCATTTGAGGCGTATGAATATTACTTTTGTTGTGAGCATTTAGCACATTAGAGACACATACATTACCTCACATGTTTGCTGAATCAGATAGATGAAAGTGGGATGAGCTTCCTCCAATATTTTCTATGTACATCATGCGCTGGAATTGATTATAATAGTGTGGGTTCTCCATATTATGAATCAGTTGATTGCATTGATGATGTGAGTAGTTCGAAGATCCTGATCCTGCCTCTCTATGTCAATCACTAGAGAATTTTCTTGAATCACCCGAGTACCTTCCAAACTCTCCTCCCCCGCTGTGAGATTCTGATGGCATCAGAACTTTGATAAAGGAATCATATATGTATCAACATAATAAGCTCTACCATGTCCTGTATCAGTGTTGGTTTGTTTGTAATCAGATGACACATTATAGGATTGATTCATATAATCTCCACCCTTGGATTCACAAGATTGGTATTGTTATCTATCTTCCTAAACATGAAATCAGGTGGATCAACTTATAATAATTCTCCCTAATATGCCCAATCCTTCTATAGTAATCACACAAAGAGTTCCAGTTCTTCTTAAACTTAGGTGGATGCCCATTTCTTCCGGCCACCAAATATGCAATCTCCATGTTCAATATTGATCCAGAAACACATGACATATTCCTTTAGCTTTCGTGTTCAATTAGCATTGACTAAACCTAATTTACAGAAGGAATTGGGATCAACAATCAGAGTTGACCACTAGCTTGTGCACAGGACTCATTTAGGCCCATAAGAAACTGCATTAATTTTTGCCTCCACATGAACTCAGCAAAATATCGTGCTCTTGCCAATCACATCTAGGAAAAGGATCTAAACTTTAAAATTCATCCCAAAGCAAACGCAAGCGATTAAAATACTCAGCAATGCTACTCATTCCCTACGTCAAAGATACAATTTCTCTGTGCAATTAAAAATCAGCAATCCATCAGCCTTGTCGAATCGCTCATTGAGATATCTCCAAACTCCTCATGTATCGGTCAAGTAGACAATTCCACTAAGCAATTCCTTTGAGACAGAATTCATTATCCATGAAAGAACAATTTCATTGCAATGCTTCCATAGATCAGACAAATTTGTGCCAAAACCTTCATTTCTGCACTTTCCATCAATGAAACCCGACTTGCTTCTTCCAAGTAAAGCAATCTTTATTGATCTTCTCCATACAGAATAGTTCTCAGATCCAGTTAATTGAATCAAATTAAAATCACTCAAGAAGTATTTGAAGAATTCAGATATAAAGGATGATTATGGCTTATTTTTTCTGGCAACTCATTATCCACTCAATCACCATGTTTCTCATGCAAACTTGCTCAATTAGACCAGATCAATGGTCATACAGCTTTGATACCATGTTAACGAATCAATTGACGTCCATTGAATAATAATGAGCTTAGAAACAAAAGATAACATCTTCATATCTGTGAAGAAGCGTTTGTACAAAATGTGAAAAAAGAATTACTTGAAGAATATAGTTACACCTTCTCCGTTATATACAATTGCCTAGGATCCTTCTAGAATCTTCTATTGGTGGTTATACACTATTCTAACTACTAAAGAAAAACACAATTGGTTAAGAACTATGTCCAGCAAATTACAATCATTCATACTCACGTCCATCTAAGTTACTACTCCTATTTCATCTAGGGGAAAAGGAAACGACGATGGTGATGGCTGTTGCAAGTGCCTACTACTTTCCCATATTTGTTGGGATTCACTGCGCTGGACTACTGTTTGATGGAAAGGAAGATGCAGTAAGGGTGGGGTCATTTGCAAGGTTGTATTATTATTGGTCTTGTTAGAAAATGAATTGGGTTTTTGGTGTTGTTGTAATGTTATAATAAATGGGCTGAGAATTACTTGGTGTTGGAAATTTGATTGGACCTTTAAGAAGTGGTCCAAAATTGTTCTTAAAATATGGGGTAATCAATTGACTGAAAAAACAATAGCCAAATGGATTTCAATTATAGCGGAATAGAATTTAATTGGTAAATTCGGCTAAAATGGAAACAATAAGTTAATATAAATTAATTAATGAGCTTCTTCATATTAAGGAAATAAGACAATTAATTTAATTATAGGAAAAATTTACTTAAAAATATAAACATAAATTAAACTGATCAAACAAATACTCAATTAAAGCAAAAAGTCTTTTTGAGACGATGTGTGAATATACTTAATATACTAATTATATACATAATTATATAAAATAGATATATTATTTAAAATTATAAAAATGACAAAAATATTTTAAAAGACTTACAAATTATATTTTTTTTGAAATGTTATATAACTAATTATTTTAAATTGTTTGAAATTGATGAAGCTTGATGATTAATTGTATATTGGAGGGCCAAAATTGGGTGTCAACAGTTCCCCATGGGATGCTACTGTCTTGTGAAGAAAGACATTAGTATGAGAATATGCATTGAATATATCGTCAATTGAATAAAGTCACCATTAGAAATAAGTATGAATTGCCTCTGATAGATGATATTTTTTACCAGTTGCATGGACATCTTGTCTAAGAATGATTTAAGGTTGGTTATCATCAGTTAAAGATTAGTCCTGAGGATATACCTGAAACGACATTTCGAACCCGCTACGAGAACTCTCAGTTCCTAGTTATGTCGTTTGGGTTGACAAATGCACCTACAACCTTAATGAGCTTGATGAATGGGGTGTTCAAACCCTTTCTTGATTCGTTTGATATAGATAGTGTTTATTGATGATATTCTGGTTTACACTAAGAGAAGGAAGAGTATGTCAACCATCTTCGTATTCTTCTGGATGTTCTTGAGAAATAAATTTTGTATACAAATTTAAGTGTTAAATTTGGTTGCCTTTTTGGGGAATGTAGTTTCAAAAGAAGGTTAATGGTAGATCCCCAAAAGATTGAAGCGGTTTATGAAAAACTTTGATTCTATTGTCGCACATTTAATAAGATTGACTAAAAAGGAGGTACTTTTTTTTTATCAATGACTACAAATATCATGTGAGCTCAAAAAAGCTCAAGATTCTTTTGACCACAACACCTATTCTTGCACTACCGGTGGAAGTTAAAGATTTTATTATTTGTTGTGATGCTTCACATTAGGGTTTGGATGCGGTGTTGATAAAGGAAAATAATGAAGTATCTAATGCATCAAGACACTTGAAAGTTCATGAACGAACTACCTAACAAACTATTTAGAGTTGGCAGCAGTAGTGTTTGCTCTTAAGATTTGGCAGCATTATCTTTATGGTGTTAAGTGTAAAGTATTTGTTGACCATCTAGCCTGTAACATGTATTCACTCGAAAGGAATTGAATCTTAGACAGCGAAGATGGATTGAGTTACTCAAGGATTATGATGTGACCATCTAGTATCATCCGGGTAAGGCTAATACAGTAGCGGACACACTACGATGAAAAGCGGTGAGTATGGGTAGTCTAGCTTGCGTGGGTGTGACCAAGCGACCTTTAGCTAAAAAAATTCAACATTTAGAGTCTAAGTTCATGTGGTTAGGTATATTTAAAGAAGGTGGGATGATATTTAGCATTGAGGTTAGAGCTGTAACATCTAGCAATTTGATATAACTAAGAATAAGCTAATAATTCAAAATAGTCATTTTGGAAATAATGAAAATCTGGAAATTTGTTTAAGTTATGAAAAGTTGAGTTTTTGCTCAACTTAAAATCGACATAACTTCTAGCTCAAGATGAGTTAGGTGTACCTCCAAATATGGTTGGAAATACCTTGGAATAATCTTTCTAATGCCGCCAAGTTTGCCTGATTCCGAGTTCATATTGAGTGAATTATGCCCTTTGGAAGTTGGGTTGTTGGAACAAAGAAAGTCTAATCGGATTTTTGAAAAGGTAGTTTAGTCTTTTCCTTACCCTTTTATTTTAATTGGTTTTTGGTAAGTCATTACGGGTCTAAGATGAATTTGATCACTTTATACTTTTACCAAAATAGTCAGGGTTTTAAGAGAAGAGAAAAGAAGAGGTGAAGAGTGTAGAAAAGAGAAGAACATTCATTCGTCAAGATCGTTGTGATTTGCTTGTGATTTCATTGGGGTTATCCCTAAAAGGTATGTGAGATTTTTTAGTGTTGGGTTAGTTCACCCACGCGTCAATCATGATTCATTTCAGCGGAATAATATTAATTTTGAAAGTAAATCATTTGAGTTCTTGATTAAATTTGTTTGAATTCTTGAGGGTCATTTAGTTGAATTTTCTTGTATTTTGATTCATGTTTCCTGGTGAAATTTCAAGTTGAATGTATCATATATTGACGGTATAAGTTATCATAACTGTTTAGGGGAAGAGCCATTGAAGTTTACAGATGAAAAACGAAAGAGAAAAATAAGGAATTTTTAGGAAAAGGATTAGGGCGTCGCGCATGCCAGAGTGTGGGGGTTGGCGCCTCGAGCCTCTCAGAACGTCAGGGACGTCAGTTCTCCCCATTCATTCCCCATCTTTTCGTACAAGTTCCTTAGTGATATACTTATGTTTTCTAGTTGATTCCAACACTCTAAGGTACATCTAAACATCATAAAGTAATCCATAAACATGAGATCATGTACCTTGAATACATAATCCAATTCAAGAAAACTTAAGATCAAAGTCAAGAGAAGTTAAGAGTCAAGTCTAGAAGTTAAATAGCAAGTCAAAGCAAAGTTCTTAAAGTTTAAAAAGTCTTTAACAATGTTTTAACTTTGTTTTTAAGATTCAAGTTTCGAGTTAAGCAAAAAGTAAAGAGTTGAGTTCATTTGTCAAAAAGATACAAGGGAACTAAATATTCCCTGAGAGTTAATAAATATTTCACATTTGAACAAGAAAAGGGAACATCGATTCCAAGAGAGCCTTTTAGCTTAGTTTTCAGTCATTATCTCAAACCAAAGAAAGAAGTTATTTTAAAAATATATGAGCTAATTAAGTATATTTTTGGAGTAGTATTGAGCATTGATATGGGAATGCGAGTTCATATTAACTCAAGTCTCCATAAAACATGTAGTAATCATAGGTATCTAAAGTTCATATTTATTAGATGATCACTTAGGTTATGCTAATGGAGCCACTACGTTAAGTAGTTCTATATGACGGAAGAGTATAGGACAGTGTGGTAGCATGATGGTAAAAATATTGTATCACCTATTAGGCTCAAAATGGTGGTTTTCAGTTAGAGAAACTCCCACAACAATAATTGCATGGTTCCTCAAGGGGTTCTACTTACTATGAATGGTGGTATGGTACTTCATACATGCAGTTCACAAGTAGACTTTAAGAGAGAGCATGGTATATATTTTATGATATTATGATTATGAGTTGACGTCAAATTTCAAACAGTTTTCTTTTTCTTTATATTGCACTTGTCTTCAACTGCTTAAAATGAAATGATTTCACTTGAATATTCATGAGTTGAAAAGAGCCAAGGTAAGTGTTTCTTTCATATTATTTCCAAGCCTATGTTGTTTTAGCATTCCAACTCGCATATTCGTACATTCAATGTAGTGAGGTCAGTTGGCCTGCATCATTTTATGATGTAGTACCAGGTAACTAGGATCGACATTTCTGCGCATCGTTGATCCAGTAAGAAGTTCAAAGTCTTTTGGTGAGCCTCTTTTCATTCCGGATGACTTCTTTTATTGCTTTCAGTTCTTTCCAGTATTTCATTTTTTAGGATGATCGGGTTCCTGTCCTGAAAATCCATGTAAATTTTACAAGCTTCATAAATTGTCACTCAGATATTAGTTCTTTCGTCACTATCTTGTTATTGTCTTTTTTTCAAATTTGAGTTGCCGCTTTGGCTAAGTTAAATCTTTATTTTTAAAATGTTATGAGTTCAATTTGAGGCAGTTAAGTGGTTTAGCATTTGAAATCCTTGTATTAATGTTTTAAGTATTCCAGTGAGTAAGTAAGTCAGTTCAAGGGTTCGCTTGGGGCTAACAATGGTTTTCGAGTGCTGTCCACGCCCAGGGTGTAGGCTCGGGGCATGAAAAAATTTGAATTAGAGCCCAGAGATCAAGATTTATAGGGAGTCATGAAGTTGTGTATGTAAAGTCCTAGTTATCGGTGTGAAGCGCGCCACTATAATTAGAAGACTGCAACATTTAGGAATCTTCTCACTTCTTTCATATTCTTTTCGTGCGTTAGAGTTATATCTAAAAAAATTTCCAACTCGTGCTTACATGTAACCATTTGTGAGTTGGACTGTTTTGAGAGTGTGTTCATGGGGCATTTCTTTCCCCAGGATCTAAGAGACGCAAATAAATGGTTGACGATAAGATTATTTAGGTGTACCTCCAAACATGGTTGGAAATACCTTGGCATAATCTTTCCAACGCCACCAAGTTTTCGTGATTCCTAGTTCATATGAGTGAGTTATGCCCTTTGGAAGTTGGGTTGTTGGAACAAAGAAAGTCCAATCGGATTTTGAAAGGTAATTTGGTCTTTTCCTTACCCTTTTATTTTAATTAATATTTGGTAAATTATTAGGACTCAAAGATGAATTAGATCAGTCTACACTTACCAAAATAATTAGGGTTTTGAGAGAAGAGAAACAAAGAGGAGAAAAGAGTAGAAAAGAGAAGAACATTCAAGATTCGTCAAGATCGGCATGATTTTCTTATGGATTTTGTCGGGGGTGATCCCTAAAAGGCATGTGATATCACATAGCATCAGTTGAGTTAAGTGCCAATCAAGATTAAATTCAGCGAAATAATATTTGTTTGAAAAGTAAATCCTTTGAGTTCTTGATGAAATTCGTTTGAACTCTTGTGGGTTGTTTAGTTGAAATTTCTTGAAGTTTGATTCATGTTTCCGAGTGAAATTTTGGTTTAAAGTATCATATATTGAGTGTATAAGTGATTGTAAGTGTTTGGGGGAAGAATAATTGAAGTTTAGATGGTAAAGAGATGAAAAACAAATAAAAATATCGAGAATTTTCTTGGCAAAGGCTTGGGGCGCCGCCTGCCAGACAGACAGGAAAGTTCCTCTGAACTTTGGGATCTAGCGCGTCGCGCCAGCCGGAGCACCCAACTTGTGCTCTCACCTTTGAAGGCTGGCACGTCGCGCCTGTCAGAGCGCCAAGGATGTCAGTTCTCCCCATTCGTTCACCATATTTTCGTACTAGTTCCTTAGGGATGTACTTATGTTTACTAGTTGATTCCAACATGTTGATGAAATCATCCATAAACATGAGATCATGAACCTTGAATCCATATTTCAATTCAAGGAAAGTTAAGACCAAAGTCAAGAGAAGTTAAAAGTCAAGTCTAGAAGTTAAGACGCAAGTCAAAGCAAAGTTTTTAATGTTTTCAAGAGTCTTTAACAATGTTTTAACTTTGTTTTTAAGACTCAAGTTTCAAGTTAAGGAAAGAGTAAAGAGTTGAGTTCATTTCTCAAAAATTTATAAGGGATAAGAGTTTATAAATATTTTCACATTTGAACAATAAATGGTAACATTGAATCCAAGAAAGCCTTTGAGCGAAGTTTTGAGTAATTATCTCAAAAGAAAGAAAGAAGTTGTTTTAAAACATATGACCGAAGTATACTTTTGGGAGTAGTATTGAGCATCGATATGGAATGCGAGTTTATATTTACTCAAGTCTCCATAAACTATGTAGTCACCATGGGTATCAAAGAGTCATACTTTTTAGATGATCACTTAAGTTAAGCTAGTGGGTCCATTAAGTTAAGTAGTTCTATATGACGGCAAAGTATAGTACAGTCTAAAAGCGTGATAGTTAAAATGTTGTATCACTGCTTAGGCTCATAGTGGTGGTTGTCAATTAGAGAACTCCCATAGCAGTAATTGCATGGTTCCTAAAGGGGTTCTGCTTAGTATGAATGGGGGTAGGGGACTTCATTCATGCATTGAACAAGTAGACTTTGAGAGGGAACATGGTATGTCTTTTATGATATTATGATTATGAGTTGATGTCATATTTCAAGCATCTTTTTCCTATATATTGCACTTGTTTTAAACTGCCTTATAATGAAATGAGTTCATTTAAGTATTCATTTGAATTCCGGAGGACTCCTGTTAATGCTTTCATTTCTTTCCAGTATTTCATTTTTTTAGAATGATCGGGGTTCATGTCTCGACATCCATCTCAGTTTTTGAGGCTTCATAGATAGTCCATCAGATGTTAGTTCTTTCGTTATTATTTTGTTATTAAGTTTTATTCATATTTGAGTTGCCACTTTGGCTAAGTTAAATGTTTGTTTCTAAAATATTATGAGTTCAGTTTGAGGCAATTAAGTTGTTTAGCATTTGATATCATTGTATTAATGTTTTAAGTCATCCGATGAGTAAGTAAGTCGGGCCAAGGGATCGTTTGGGGCCAGCAATGGTTCTCTAGTGTCGGTCCAACCAAGGTGTAGGCTCGGGGCGTGTAAAGAGCCACCTTCATTTATTATATTAAGGTCAAACAGTTTGAGGATGAGAATTTGAATAAGCTTATGAAGAAGACGGTGGTTGGTAAGGCATAAGATATGTTTCTTGATGCGGGTAGTGTGCTCAGTTTTAAGGGAATAATTTGTGTTCCTAGGGTGGGTGACTTGATTTAGAAATTATTTACTAAATCTTATTGTTCGAGGTACTCTATTCATCTGTGTCTGACCAGATGTACAGAGAGTTGAAGCGACTCTATTGGTGGCCTGGCATGAAGAAATAGCGGAGTTTGTTGCTAAGTGACCAAATTTCCAACAACTAAAATGTCATGACCCGAGCCTACACCATGGATGTGGTCGACACTCGAGAACTATTGTTGGTCCCCAAGAGAACCTTCATTTTGGTTGACTACAAGAGGAAGACTAACTCAATCATACAAAGCTTAAAAATTGAATAAAAATTCATGAAACTCAAATAAAAAGTTTTAACTCAAAGAAAAACTCTGAATAAAATAAATTATTCAACTCGCCATTAAATTGGCAACTTAATTATTTAAAACATTGATTAAAATAAATGAAGATACTTCTGAAACTCTACAGTCTACCTATGAAGCCTCTAAATGATAAAGATGGAAGTCGGACAAGACCCACGACCTCCTAAAAACTGCTATAACTGAAAGTAAAAGTGGAACCCTCTAGAAGTAAAGAGACTCAAATAGCTAACTCGAACTACATGTGGTATCAACGAAGCTCATGATGATGATCCCGAGTACATTATGAAGATGAAGACCAAATGGTTCAGTACGTGTAATGTACGAGCATGTAAGGGGAATTCTCAAGCATAAATGTTGGCTTGAACTTGATAAGAAGAACACATACTTACCACTTCTAAACTCACTCAACTCAACTCAAGAATAAGATATGATACTAAACTCAATATACTCAACTCATGATACCCAAGGATAAAACAACAGTAAAAGATTCAATATATATAGAAAGATTTTAAAATCGTAGATAAAAATTCAATGTACTGAAGAATACAATAATAACTCATTTTGTATAAAAGGATACAATATAAGCTCTATTTGTATATGAAAATACAAAATAATCTTTGGGTGTATAAGAACACAAAATATATCTGTGGGAGTTTCTCTAACCGACAACCATCACTATGAGCTATGTGATGATAAAACGTCTTGCCCACGCTACCAGAACTGTCATATACTTTGTCACATTATAAGACCTACTCACTAAGTGGATCCACTAGTCAAGGAAGCATCTAAAATTATGACCCTTTGGACCAATGTTGTACACATGGTTCATGTGGATGTGAGTTATCTAAACTCTCCCCCATATAGGTGTTCAATACTACTCCCAAAATATACAAACTCATATGTTTATAAACATAATTTTTCAGTGGTTTTGAGATTATAACTCAAAATCTTTCTAAAAGATATATTATTCAAACTTGTCAAAACTCTTTTGAAAATCTCAATTTCTTCCTCTTTTATATGTCAAAGATTTACTCTTCGGAATACTTAGTTCCCATATATCATTTTAAAGAAAATGAACTCAACTTTGCTCTTTCACAAAAATGTTTCAAAATCATATTATAATATGATCATTGATGACTCGGGAAGTCATACCATAAAAACATTGATGGTATATCTAGATACCTTATTGATAATACATTGATGACATACTCGATTGTCATACTAATCATGTTTTAGAAAAATCTTTTCTCAAAACTCTTTACTTTCTTAAACTCATTTTAAGAACTCTAAGTGTGGCTTTAAAAAGCTTTTTAAAAATTTATAAATCAAATCATAGGGTTCATGTGCAATTATGAACATGTAGGACTCAATACGGGGATTTTAATAGAAACAACGAACCTAAGTGCTCAAAACTGAAGACTCAGTGATACTATTTATCTCTAAATTGTTCGACTCGTAGGATCATGCGGAATTATGGGCATGAAAAACTCAACTCAAGGGCTTCATGGTAACATGTAGTAGTCTCATAAGTAGGAATATATGAACTCAACGCTTAAATACTTAGAACTCTGAGATATTATTCCCCTCAAAGATGCTTAATGTATGAAGTTCATGCAGAATTTATGGGCATGAATGATTCGGCTCGAGGGTCTACATAACAATATGGAACTCATGTATACGACTATTCTTATTCTCATACTGACTTCCTCAAAACTCAGTATAAAACTCAATAATTAGGAATAGAAATTTTTAAAAGAACCAACTCAAATCCACTTATCTCAAGAATACTCAAATCTAGGGGTAAATTCTAAATTTTTCTTTTACTGATTTGAAAGAAGATATTGGGCGTGAGGACGAACTAGTCCAACACTATGATAGTCTTACATACCTGGAAGAACAAGGATCTTGAAGAATATTTATGAAGAACTTGATTAAAAGTCTTGAAACTCTATCTTGAAGGTAAACAATCAAGAAAACTTTTCTTAAGATTCTTGAATTAGTCTCTTGAAATCTCTATGTCCAAGATTTATTATTTTCATTAGTGATTAATAGTTGTATGGAGGGACTTCAGTTAGAAACAATGGAATTCTTGCAGAAAACTTGTCTTGAAGAAGAATATTGAAAAATATGATAGAATCTTGAATGGAGTCTTCTACTTTGATATTTCCTTAGGATTTTGGCCTAGGGTTTGAGAGAGAAGAGAATGATGAAGTAAAAGATGAAACTCGATTATTTTGAGCCTTTTATTTGTCAACAAATTCATTTAGGGTTTTATTGGAGGTAAAAAACGTTTTTTATGTCTTCTCGTCCGCTATATTCATAACAGCAATGTATAGGTTACTTAAATAGTCATAACTTTCTACTCAAAAGTCGAATTAACGTGAATTGATGGCGTTGGAAAGTAGATTCAAATACCTTTAATTTAATGGGTTATGGCTCACTTAAATCATTATGTTCTATGATATATGTCATTTGAAGTTGACCTAAGTAGAATCTTACATCAAAAAATTAATCGATAAGGAAACTTCAAGAACACTAATCAAAAACTCTAGTATTTCAATTTAAGAACAAAATTCGTTGAAAATAACATGAGTGGTGTGTGGGTGAACAAACCTAACACTATAAATGCTTAACCTCTTAGGGATTAAACTCATGGAGAAAATTCACAACAAAACGCAAGACTCTCGACGAACGTCTTGATCATACCTTCCCAACTGCAGGCCTTTGATGCTCATAGTTTTTGTAAGACTCAGAGAATGTCAATTCCAGAATGAAAGTGGGAAAGGATATCCATAGACTTCGTAGTTAGTCTTACCAAGACATTAGGAAGGTATGATTCTATTTGGGAAGTTGTTGACAGATTGAGTAAGTCATCCCATTTTATTCTAGTCAAAATAGACTATAATGTGTAGCAATAAGCTAAAGTGTATGTGAAATAGATAGTAAGGTTGCATGGAGTGCCCCTTTCTATCATCTCAGACCGTGGTACGCAGTTCACATCCAAGTTTTGGGGAAAATTGAATAAAGAGTTGGGTACTCAACTCATCTTTAGCATAGTCTTCCATCCGGAGATAGATGGGCAGTCGGAGAGAACTATTCAGGTGTTCGAGGACATGTTGAGGGCATGTGCGATTGACTTTGGAGGACATTGGGATAAGTTTATACCCTTATATGATTTCTCCTAAAATAAAAGTTACCACTCTAGTATTGATATTTCACCATTTGAGGCGCTATATGAGAGAGGATGTACATCACCCATATGATGGTTTGAGGCTGGAGATGTGAAACCCCTGGGAGTGGACTTGGTGAAGGATGCTCCAGAGAATGTGAGAAGTATCCAAGCTAAGCTCCTTGCAACCCAAACTTGACAAAAAAAGTATGAAGATCAGAAGGTAAGGGACATGACATTTCAAACTAGTGAGAACATTTTTCTTAAGGTATGACCCATGAAAGGGGTGATGAGATTCGGCAAGAAGGGCAAGCTTAGTCTCCAATACGTTGGACCATTTGAAATCCTTGACCGTGTAGGACCAGTTGCTTATAGATTGTACTTACCTCCTAACTTATCGGGAGTTCATCTTGTATTTCACGTGTCTATGTTGAAGAGATATCATGGTGACGGGGATTACATCATAAAATGGGACTCAGTTGTGTTAGACAAAGACCTTCAGTATGCGGAAGAACCGATTGCAATTCTTGATCGTGATGTCCCAAACCTGAGGACTAAAGAGATTAAGTCTGTGAAAGTTCAATGGAAGTTTGTCCAGTTGAGGAAGACACTTAGGAAACCGAAAAGGATATGCGAGACACGTATCCCAGTTAATTGACTATTTAGGTACTACTCCACTCATGTTTCAGCCTGTTTTCCCCTAGTTGTTCACTCGGGGATGAGTGATGAGTAAATTGGTATCTATTGAAATGACCTATTTCTGTAATTATAGAAAAGCCATCGGGAAAAAATTTGGATCGGAAAACTTTTTGGTAGTAACTTGAAATTTTCCAACCTAGTACACATTTAAACAAAATCAGAGTTAGTAAGTTCTGGCAAAATTTGGTAACAAATGGGGTCTAATTGTAAATTTGACAACATGAACAAAAAGCTTAAACATTAAGGAAATTGTATGATTTTTTTATGGAATTGAATTTGGGCGAATAGAACTCCCAAAATTGTATCGTAGCGTTAACGAGTATTTTGTGAGTGTCATGGTGTGAAAGTGGACTCTTAAATATTTTATATTTAAAAAATGACTAAAAACGATGAAGTTTAAGAGAGTTGCCACTTAATTTTTAAAGTAAAATTATGAAAACTATTTTTTCAAAAGATTAAAACAGAAAATTTAGGGAAAATATCTAAGAGAACATTTCAAGAAGGGTTCGAAAGCACCTGAAATGCCCGCTAATATGTTGTTATCCGACGATTAAAATATTTGGGTAATTAATTAAAAAACAAAAGCATGCTTTAACATTTTGGGCCATTTAGCCCAAAAGCAGAATTAGACCCATCTACTAGCCCACATTTCTTTCCACTGTTACAAATGTTTACATTACAAAGTACTTTTAGCTTACTAATTTCTGATCCAATAAATTGTAATGCTACGTTTTTCATCTTTGCCTATATATTTTTTTGTTAATTTTTGATAATGTGAATTCGGTATACATATTGTGTATTATTTTGTATTTGATATGAAGTTGCTTTTAAAATATACGTCGTATTGGTTAAGTAATTTATATATATATATATATATATATATATATATATATA
>NC_028644.1:27776424-27816428 GCF_001406875.1 Solanum pennellii
ACACACACACACACACATATATATATATTTATATATATATATATATATATATATGTAACTGCTAATAAGTACTGAAAATACTATTATATTGCATTGATTTGTTTAACATAATGAATTTGATACTTAATTCTTTTAATTTTTTTGTATCAGATAATATAGTATCAAGTGTTGTAAATGTACCGGATAAGAGTTGTAATGTGTATAGCATAAGAGACATAATGTTAAAAGATACTAAATATATTACAAATTTAGGGGATTAAAACAATTGTAAATATATAAGTATCAGGTTAATTTTGTGAGACACATCAATTTGTGATGTTGAAAGCATCATAAATAATAATTGTGTATTATATACTTAATATATTTTTTTGGCAAATTTTTATCAACTTAGACACATCAATTTGTGCAATTGAAAGCATGAGAAATATTAATTGTGTATCATATACATAATATATTATTTGACAAATTTGTGGCAACTTATAATATAGTATCAACTATAGTCATTTGTACCAAATTTATAAGAGACATAATGTTAAAAGGTACTAAATATATTGAAAATTAACTGATTTGTATCAAGTATAAAAATATAGTATCAGGTGTTATGATACATACAAATTTTTTTATATAAAAAATAATTGTGTTTCACATACATAATAAAGTTTTGAAAAATCTATCTGCTAATAATATAGTATCAATTATATATTAACTGTAATATACTCTATATTACAATTAATATAGAGTACAAAATATATGATGTATAAAATACTTATAATCGTGTATCATATACATAATTTTTGATATTTTGTATCAGATAATGTATGATGTATAAGATACTTATAATAGACAAAACGTAACAAGGTACTAAAAATATCAAATATTATATTCAAAATAAACAATTTTGTTACAAAAAAACTGTAAAACTTGAGAAAATGTTTCTTGAAAAATAATAAACCCCCAAAATATTAGTTAATGTATCTTACATACAATTAACATCAAAAGTTGTCTGTGAATTGGTACATAATCACTAATATATATGATCCAAGTCATCTTATTGTTGTGGAGTAAAATAGCTCTTCAGCTTTAGTGGATCATCGTTATCGCTAACATATCCCACCTTGACCTTGTCTATAGTGTTTCATATCTTGTGCGAAGGTAGTCAGCTCAGAAACCATTATATGGATGTTGACAACTACAAAGACAACTACAAAAATTCAACCATCACTATAAATATTCTGCAGGTACATTATAAAAATAAATTAAAGTTGACCAAAAAGTTAATTACATGATACTTTATAGTAACTAAAAAAAATCTTATTGTTTAGTTGATCCGTAATGATAATAATAGTAACTGATACTCAATACCGCTTGATGATATTTGTTTCTGATACAATACAAACTGATTTGTATTGTATTTTTCAATACATTGAGTTGTTATCTGTTGTTTGAAAGATTTTCTTTATATCGCATTATTGTTATTGCTATTATATTGAAACGAGTTGAGGTTGAGTTGAGTTGAGATGTTTTATGTCGTTTCTTCAGTTCCATTTCAAGCTTATGTCATGTTTTAGATTTTCCTTTACATGCTCGTATATTCAATGTGCTAACCCCATTTGTCTTGCATCATTTCATGTGCAGATACAGGTAACCAGGATCATCAACCAATGCTTCGGTGATCCATTCGAGTTCAAGATTTGTTTGGTAAGTATCCTTTCTCTTGGAGGATCCCTCATTTATGTTTTATCACTTCATTTTTATTATTAAGATAAGGTGGGTCTTGTCTCGACGTCCACCTCAGTTAGTATAGGCTTCATAGATAGATAGACAGTAGTTCACGAGTCTTTTCATTTTTAGATGTTAATGTTCTAGACTTGAGTTGCCTTTTGGCTAGTGAATAATTTATTTCTAAAATATTCTGAGTTTTCTTTTGAGATAGTTGAGTAAAGTTTATCATTTGAGTTTATTCTATGTTGAGTAAGTCTTCCCGGAGTATTGAGGCAGGCGACAAATTCGCTTAGATCATCTCCAACCCATCTTTATTTAATCTTTATTTTCTACGTTTAGAAGTAAAATAGAGAGCCCCCCCCCCCCTCCATATTACTCTATATCCTCCTTTTATAGAGAAGTGAATAGTAGTTTCCCAAATTCACCTCTCTATTTCACTTTTTGATTATTTCAATATTATATCTATTGTATCATTAATTAAGTCTTTATTATTTGTGATTAGTTTTCTATATAACATCTAAAAACATATTATCGACAAGTTACTATTTTTATCCGAATAAATAATTTTTTAACTTACTTGTTAAGAATTACTTTAAACATGTAATTTCAAGTTATTTTAATATTATTTATATTATATGAGACTATAAATTAAGTCTAGTTGAATTATTTTCTAAGTAATATAACATCTAAAAAACATACTATTGATAAACATATTATTTTCATCCCAAATTAACAATTTTTACTAGAATTTTTTTAAAAAAAAATTGTCATTTAAATTAAAATTATAATTATTTTTCACTATGAAGAATACACAAAATCTACATGATAATTCAAACAATCTACTTTTATGTTATAATGATAAATTATTAAACTATACTTTTTAATGAGCAAGTGAATATTTTTTGCAACATTTCAAAATGGAATCGGGGAAGTAAATTAGTAGATGAAATAATTGGATACAAGATGAAATTGTTAATTTAAACAATTTTGTTGCTACACATTAAAAATCTGGATAAAAAATTACTTAGTTTGAATTTTGTTATGCATTAATAGAGCATTATGAGAGAGTAAGTAATAGTCTTTAAAGTCGAGTATTTATGTAAAAATTAATATTAAATTATACGATAATGTATTATTTATTATTTATTTTTGTTTCATCAATAATTTCACTTTTATTTGAATTGTTTGTTAGTATGTATTATGCATAATATTTGTTGTAATTTACTTTATTTAGAAATTTAGAATAAAATATAAGACTATATTTAATGGAAATTTGAAAAAGAATAAAATTTATATCACACGAGGATTATATAGATTATAGGGTAATTATTTGCAAAAAAATATTTATATTTTAAAATAAGAAAATAAAAATGAAATAGAAATAGTATATAATATTGAGGACAGAGAAAAGATTTTTTTATAGAGAATAAAATAGAGAATTGGATTGGAGTTGGTTGTTTGAAAAAATAGAAAACTCTATATTTGGAGAGTAAAATAGAGGGTAGGATTGGAGATGCCTTTAGAGCGAGCAATGGTTCTCGAGTGTCGGTCACGCCTGGGGTGTAGGCTCCTGGTGCGACAACCAGAACGGGTCATGAAACACTCTACAGGTCATAGGTGAGGCTCATTGATGGATTCCAGACTTGGTGATAATTGGATGTCTAAGATCCATGAGTGGATATACAGATCATACAAACTAGTATGGTTCATATTCCCTAGTTCGTGGCTTATAATCAAGAAGTTGAACTTTTAGTAAGATGGTACATGACTAACAAGTATGATCTGTAAAAGAATTACAGTCCGTACATTGGCTTTCTTGGTTTGAAATCTGGACTTGGAAGGATTTTTGGACTTTGGGATGTACCGAAGGGTTTATGTCCCGTGGAAGGAATGACGGGTCATAGATAGGTGTTTGTTCTTGGAGCTCAGAGAAGTTGGTTTCCGTTACTTGGTCTAAAGATCACTATTACAGTTTGTAAAAGCATGTACCGATTGTACATGGTGTCGTAGAGCCATTTTGACAGTTTTTATTCAGAATTATTTGGATCTTTTCCTACCCTTTTAATACCTAAAATGCGTCTTTTTTAGACTATTCCTAAGCCCTATTACTGATTTTGTGCTTCAAATCCTTTCATTCTCTCCCAAATTTCTAAGCTCTCAAGTCTTCTTTCACAAGAATTCTCTCAAAGTGATTTCTAGGATTCTTCAATTACAAGTCTTCTCTTTCAAGTTCAAGGCTTAGTTCATAAAAGTATGCGGGAAGTTTATCAATAGATTCCTTTTTCATCCATTGAGTCCCAAAGGAATCCAAAAATTTCTCTTGATGAATTCTCATCCAAATTCTAGGGTTTCATGATTTATGTATGAGTTCAATCGTAATTGAGTTTATTCTTCATAATTAATCTTATTATGCATGGTTTGATCATAATTACATATTTTCAATGATTCTTACATGCCTGTTTTAACTGAATATTTTATGATTATGAATTAAGCTTGAAGATATGCAAGCATTACGAATTAAAGAATTTATGAATTAAGGATGTTTTAGATAAAGTATAAAGAAATAATTTGATATTGTGCCCACGTCCAAAACCTATTTTAGCCAATACCCACTTAATTTGTTTTTTATTTATATTCTAGGGCTAGGTTAAGAAAAAGTGAGATTGGGTTATGGGGTCATGGGTGTCTTTGGCATTTTTAATACTTAAGGATAAAATTTAAGTTTATAAAAATACAACAGTCCTTTTTATATTTATTAAATATTTTATTTTTAAAAAAATTATTTAATAGTTCATCAACTTTTTCCTCTCTCTTCTACCTCTCTTCTTTTTTATTTTCTTGAATGCTCAAGGAGTAAAATCATTTTTCTTCAATCTTCTTCCCCAAGTTTATTCTTGTTTTCTAAATAGTTTTAGATCCATTTTACTATATTCTTTTGTTGCATTTTAGTGAATTTAGATTTTTCCAAAAATCTATTGTTGTTGATTAAATTGGTCAAGATTTGATTTAGTTCTTGATTCCATATCTTTAATTGCATTTTACTTAGGATAATGGCTAGAATTTTTTTATTTTTTAATTTTTACTTTTGAGTTTTTATGTTTACATAATCAGTTTATTTTGATTTGTTTTTGTATTTTGATGGATTTTAATGATGTTTTTGTTGCTATATTTTGTATACTCCGTTTCTAAAATCCATGCTACCGTTTTGCATATTTAATTAAAATACTTCTGTGTGTCTGTTAATAAACTATCCATAGTTTAATCACTACAAATTGTTTTTGCTTGTAAATTGTAAATTATGGCTAAAGTTACACAAGTCATTAAAAAATCTGCTTAAACTGCTTATAGCAATAGGAAACGCAAAGCTAAAAAAATTATCGAGTCGGAGTCGAAAAAGAAAAGAAAGATCGAGATTGAAAGATATGAGGACAATAGTGCCTAGACGAGTAAGAATGTTGAATCTAGCGAAAGTAAGAATTAAGAAAAACTTTATGATGGTGGTGAAGATGAGAACATAAGAGATAGTGGAGATGAAGTTGATGATCTTCTATCCTGACGATTTGTGCAAGAGATATCTATGTTGAATTGTATTACCTATCTACGTGTAATTTAGGTTATTTTCTACAAAAATTTATATAAAAGCAAGGATGACAATTTTTGAGGACTTTAGAAAAACTCTAATTGAGTAAAAGTCTGTTAATTTTAGACTCTTACCTATTTACGCAGTAAGACATTCTTTTATAATTGTACGTTTGGATGTATAAGGTTTTTCCTCATCTTGAAATATTGTTGGGAAGTCGATGGATTCTTTTTTACTCATTTTTTATTTATTAAGATGATATACACTGACGAGGGACAATATGACGGATAAGGCGACTCATTTAAGTATAGAAGGAACAGTACAAAAATTTAAAATATATTGTTTTTGTTATATAATAATATTTTTAAATTAGTGAATATCATGTAATTTCTACATATATTTTTTATAGATTATTCACCTTTACCTTATCCATATTGTTCGTGAGATAAAACAGACCTACATGAAAACATTAAATTCATATATGAATGAAGTTAAAAACATGGTCATTGATACTTTCAAAGTGGATTTGAAAGGCGTATTGTCCTAAATAGAGATTGCTGACGACGACAAAAATTTGAATGGTTACAATAATATTCACATATGCTTATCACTACAAGAAAAATCCTAGTTGCCAACGAATTTTACTAATAACTAAAATTACTTAGTATATTAGTAAATAATTACTAACAAATTTGTAACCAAATTATTTTTCAAAATTTAGGAACGAATTTCTAACAGATTGACAATTGAAATGGTACTAACTAATATTTTAGTTGGTAAATTTTGCGATAAAAAATGATGCCAAATGTAGCAACTTTCTGCCGACGAATTACCAACTAAAATGTTACTAACTAAATATTTTTGTTGGTAAAGATGGCGGGCAAAAATTGCGCCTAATTTAGTAACTTTGTACCAACAGATAACTAACTGAAATATTACTAACTAAATATTTATGTTTGTAAACTTAGCAGAAAAAAATGACGCCTAACTTAGTATCTTTTTACCATCGGATTATAAACTTAAATATTAGTAACTTACAACCTTTGTTGGTAATATTACTAACTAAGTATACATCAGTTGGTAAATATGACCAAAAAAATAGAGTATATGTCATTAACCAATTATCAACGGATTACTAACCAACCATTTACCAAGTAAAAGACTTTGTTGCTAAATTATCAACTGGATATAAATGTGTTGGTAAATTAGTAACGAAATGTAATTTGTTGGTAAACTTTTCAACAATATCCAATCAGTTGGAAAATTTAATTGGTGAATAAAGACTGTAGTTTTTAAATTCCTTACAGAATTAAAATAGTTGGTTACATATCAACCGATCATTAATCTATTGATAAACTTTACAAAAATGTTAATTTTTAGTTGGTAATATGGCATATGAATGTTGAGTTGGATAGTAAGTATTACCAATTGCCATAAAAATTATTAGTAAATTATTAAATTACTATAGATATTTGAATAGTGGGTAAATTTACCAATTGAGAATTTAAATTATTTGGTAAATCATCATCTAGTGTTGAAATAATAAATAAATTTAATCATGTAAATATCCAATCAGTTGGAAAATTTTACATGCGAATAAAGACTGTAGTTTTAAATTTCTTACAGAATTAAAATAGTTGGTAACATATCAACCGATCATTAATCTATTGGTAAACTTTAAGAAAATATTAATTTTTTAGTTGGTAATATTGCATAAGAATGTTGAGTTGGATAGTAAGTATTACCAATTGCCATAAAAATTATTAGTAAATTATTAAATTACTATAGATATTTGAATAGTGGGTAAATTTACCAATTGAGAATTTAAATTATTTGGTAAATCATCATCTAGTGTTGAAATAATAAATAAATTTAATCATGTAAATATCCAATCAGTTGGAAAATTTTACTGGCGAATAAAGACTGTAGTTTTAAATTCCTTACAGAATTAAAATAGTTGGTAACATATCAATCGATCATTAATCTGTTGGTAAACTTTAAGAAAATATTAATTTTTTAGTTGGTAATATTGCATATGAATGTTGAGTTGGATAGTAAGTATTACCAATTGCCATAAAAATTATTAGTAAATTATTAAATTACTATAGATATTTGAATAGTGGGTAAATTTACCAATTGAGAATTTAAATTATTTGGTAAATCATCATCTAGTGTTGAAATAATATAAAAATTTAACCATGTAAATATCCAATCAATATTACGCGTGCACGCACACGCACACGCGCGCACGCACACGCACACGCGCACACAGAAACACTAATAATATTACTAATTTTATCGAACCAAATTTTGTCATGACGTTTTCTTAATTTTTTTGAAAGAAAAAACGGGTGAAAATCATTTCCCCCGTGAAGTTTGCTTTAAAACTCAAACAACCCCTTCGTGCAACTTTAAACAATAACCCCCCACCCCCCACCCCCACCCCGCTTTACAAAAATTGGGAAATTGACTGGCAACATTAAATATTTGACCGATGACTACAAGGAAAATAGTAATTTTCACTATATTAACACTTAATGGGATACCCTAATAACTAAATGGGTGTTTCATCGTCTACAACGACAACTCTTCTCTTTGTTGTTTAGTTGAAGCACATGATCAATAAAAACTTTTCACCTTCACCCTCTCAAAATTAAGGCAAACTTTTTTTTTTTTACTTTCGTACCAATTTATTTGCATATTGAATTTCTTTTTTAGTTATCAATTAATGGATTAACCTTTTTTATTTTATATGTAGAGTCATTATCATTGTATTTTCTTTGTTAGCTTCATAAGGTAATTTTTTATTTAATAGGATTGTTGGTATGGGTTTCGAGACTTTCATTATTAGTTTTTGCATTAAACATTTTAACTTTTGCATTTTGTCTAAAATTTAACTTCAGTCAATATATTTAGTAAACATGCTTGGATTAGAACTATGTCAACGTGGTTAGCTCCATAAGGTTATTTTTGATTTAATAGGATGGTTGGTTCAGGTTTGGGGCTTCCGTTTTCTAAGATCATATCTGCACTTTAGCTTGTAGATGAATTTGGCGAGCCTCCAACAGTAGATTTTTCAAAGATTTACATCGATGAAGTGGGTAGGGTAAAGAAGGCATGTGTATATGGTCTTGGTTCTCAAGTTGTTTTATATGAGAACATTGGTTGATCATCTGCTTCAACTTCTCAACCTTAAGATTGTAGTTTTGATTCTTGAGTGAAGGAATATGTTCAAGAAATGGAGGACATGAAACATGAGATGAGAGAAGAGATACGACATGAATTGCGTGAAGAAATGAAACACGAAATGCTGCTAGAAATGCAAGAGCAAGTTGATATGATTCTCCAAGAACGTTTGCCCATCCTCATAGCTAGGCTGCCTAAACCACCCCCGGTACATTGCCCGCTGGTACACCTCCAACTGGTACACCACATTAGCTTAGACATGACATGACCATCATTAAATAATGATATGAGTCCTTTAAAATTTCAAAACTATTGTAGGCATATCTTTCATTGTTTGTTTCTATATTTGGATTTGTTTTGAACATCTTAGTTTCTGCATTGTTTTAGTCAACTTATAATATATAAAAGGATCACTGCATTTTATTATGTTTTTGGACTTTTTAAGATTCGTAAAAGCTATTGATTAATGTAAATATATAAAATGAAACTTTACTATCGAATTACCATTTAGTTAGTAATATGGCAATATACATTACCAATCACTAACCGAATATTGACCATAAATAATATATATTACCAACAAAATCACAATAAGTTAGTAAGCTTCCTAACGAATACTATGAGTTTTTTGTGTTTTTAAAATACTAACCGATTAGTAACATAAATTACGGGAGTAGATAGTCATTCTTTGTTATAGATTTAAAATTCGTTGGTGATTTACCAACGAAATACCAACACATTTTTTTCTTAATCGAAATTACAAACTGGTTACCAATGTATTTTGGTGAATTTACTATCGAGCTTATCAACCAAGTTTTTATCTGTTATATAATTCCTAACCAAATACTAACAACATTTTATTTTATTTTCGTATATTTTCCAATATATCTTTAATATAACTGAATAGTGAATAACCAAATTTACTTACTCTTTTTCTCTTCGTTAGTAAACTTCCCAACAATATGTCAACCAAAAATTGGTTGGTGAATTACCAACGAAAATGTCAAGGCCACATTTCAAGTCTTTTATGTGTTTACCAACTGATCTTTAGTTGGTAATTTTACCAACTAACTTAAATGAATTGGTAAAATTTAGTGACAAGCTTTTTGACAACATATTAACATTATTTGGTATTCCATTGGAAAAATCATTTGCCAACCAATTTAATCAATTTAGCAATGAATAATTTTGTTGGCAATTGAGGATTTTTTGTAGTGTATGATCATGTTAGTTTTACTAGACAGAAAATCATACTTGACACTTCTAATGATAGAGATGTTGTGAGAGTGTTTCTTTGATCAAGAAATGAAGTCAAAATAATGAGGGAGTTAAAACAAGGATTAACTTCCTTTTTATATTAAAAAAATCAGATGTTACCGTTGGATATGATTTAACTTATACTTCATTATCATTTTAAAAAGTGGATATCTAAATTGTGTTAGTGTTGTACACTATTCTTTGATCATAAATATAATTAAGTATTTCTTGTGTGGTTGATAGATGATGGACCGTATAGATCGACACTCTTTTATTTGTAAGGTTTATGCGGGTTGGTGTAATGATAAAAAAAAATATTAGTATATGGCAAAAACACAAGTAATTAAATAAAGTATATTATATTGAGGATCATCAACTGAATCCATTGTAAATTCTAGACTATACACTTTGCAATTAATATATTGTATGAATTTATAAATCTTACTAGCATATTATCAAGAAAATAACTAATAAGAAAATAAATTATTTAAATTTACACAACTAAATAAGCTTAAACAAGTCATATATTCATATAAGAGTCTAGTAAATTAGGGACGGCGATTAGATTAGAGACGTGTGAGGGTGAGTAGTGATTATACAATCAACATCTTCAAAGTAATGTTGATCAAAGTACAAGTATGTTTTATGAGGATTTCATTTGTTCAACCATAATTCATCTTCATACATCTTTGATTGTTGTCCCTAACTTTTGTGCACTCCTATATGATCATATATATGACTTATTTAAACTCACTTTATTGTGTAAATATTAATAATTATTTATTTTTATTACTTAATTGTTCTTTCTCTAAAATCAGACTGGTTATTTACCGTAAGTTTACGATATTTGATGCATTTCACTTAAAGTTTGTGTGTATCTTGGGCTATTTTGTTGTTAGAAATAATAGTTTTATGTAATTCTTGGAGGAAATAAGTTAGGATGTGGTTGATGGAGCTAAGAGCTGAAAATTGCAGAAGAGGCCAGTGACGGAGCCAACCCTGGACTGTAGGTCCAGTGACGGGTCGTAGGTCTTCAAGCGTAGGTGAAGGTTCAACGGAATCTGACCAAGTGTGGAACTACAGAAGCATCAACGGACCGTAGGTCGACCCATGGGTCGTCCTGCACATCCGTCGTTGATGATCGGAGGGTTGAAGTTCCAGTACTTGAACCAAAGAGGCAAGTGATGGACTGTAGGTGGAGTCTTCGTCCAAAGGCCCTGAATTATTGCATAATTCTTTAACCAGAGAGGGTGACCACGAACAGTAGATCAACCCACTGTCGCTAGGTAATACCGTCCTAGAAACCGCATCTGAAATAGTTATTTCCTTCTTTTGTAATTCCTAGTTGGTATAGGATTTCTTATCTATAAATATTAGTTGTATTTCTCGTTTTTGGGAGTTAGACATTATTGTAAGGTGTTAGTTTTGGTGTTTTAGAATTATATTGGAAAAACATAGCAATTTAATTTCTGAAAGTTGGTTTATGAAAATTTTACTTTGAATTTCAATTCAAGATTTCGAGTTTTATCTACTCTAACCGTAAGTTCATGAATTCTTTTAACCTAGTTATGAATTGTGAACTCTCAAACATGAGTAGATGAATCCATAACTAGGCTTATGGGAACCATAAGCAATTAACAATGTATGAATAATAATTAAATAATTCATGAATAATGCGTAGGCATCTATTATTAATCCTTTCATTATAAGTCTTTTTAACACTGGACAACATTAGAACTCATCTCGTTCCTACTTGACGGACCAAAGAGGTAATAAATGAGAAAAGAGTTAAACAACAAAGATTTAGTGGATGTCATCTAATAGTCCGATTTCAATTGAAGTGAGGGTGAAAACTAAACAAATTTGATATGATGATTAATTTGGGGTAAGGTAAGGGTTAGTAAAGCATATACCCATAGACGGACCAAGTTGCGTGCTGAAATTCCCTATTTGGAGGACCAACAACTTAGGGATACCTAGCTTACCAACCTTGCATGTCAAACACTAGGATTAAATTACAATTATTAGGATTACTGCTTTAAGAGCTTGTGGGGAACACATATACCCTAGTTTCCATCTTATATTGATAATTCAAGTTATGAATCTTGTTTACTTGTTACTTACTATTACATTAGTTTCAAAATTCCCATGTTTACGTTTCTCGAAAATAATTTTACTAAAAAGATATAATTGTGATTTTAGATTAAGTCCAAATCAGATTCTTCTTCGGATTGACCCCACTATACAAGTTGAGTTTTCTATTTGGTAATGATCGCTTATACTTCATTTAGAGAGGTGTAATTTGAGCATATCAACTAGTTATGGTATATGCATATGTATTCTAAACTAGTTAGTTTATTATGCATGAAGGTCTTAGAATATCCTAGAATATAACATGTCGAGACCAAACTAAGTATAGTCTAGCCTATATTAAAACATTCATCAATAAAATCTTACTAGATTATGATACATATGTATAGACCGTATAGAATTTTAAAAAGAGAATAATTAACTAACAAAAACATAAATTATTGAAATCGATACAATTAAATAAGTTTAACCAAGTCATATGATCATATACGAACAGCACAAAATTGGGTATAGTAATCAAAGATGTATGAGGATGAATTGTGGTTGAACAAATGAAATTCTTATGTCACGCTCCGAGCCTACACTCTTGGCACGATTGAGACTTGAGTACCATTGGTGGCCCCAATCGAACGCTTGGCCTGGCTCAACTTTTAGCGGAAGAATTACTCATAATTAAGAAGAACTCAAAAGCACACTTTACTCAATGTCTCAAAAAAATACTAAGAACATTTTAGAAATAAAACATTCAACTAGCAAAAGAGGTAACTCAAGTCTTAATATAACCAACTAAAAATAAGAAGACTCATGAACTACTGTCTATCTATGAAGTCTCTAATACTATGAGAGATGTTGTGACAAGACCCCCAATCATTCTAACAACTGAAATAACTAAAAATAAGGAAGTGATCCTTTGGAAGAAAGGATGCTCATTAAACAACCCTCAAACTCAAATGAATCAACAAAGCGCTGGTTGATGATCATGATTACGTATATTTGCATCATAAAATGATATAGGACAAATTACAGCAGTACATTGAATGTGCAAGCATGTGAGGGGAAATAAAAAATATGATATGAGCTTGAACTGGATCTGAAGAAAATAACTTACCTCATCTCAACCTCAACTCAATTCAATATAAAGCAATAACAACAATGTAGTGTATAGAAAAGCTTTTAGAATGTTAAAAACAACTCAATGTATTGGGAAATAGAAAATAACTTAGTTTGTATGCAAAAATACAAACTAAACTTTTTTTGGGAGATTCTCTAACTGACAACCATCAATATGAGCTATGTGATGATACAAGGTCTAGACCAGGATGTCAGGATTGTCTTATACCTTGCCGGGGCTATAGAACTCCTCAACTAAGTGGATCCACTAGTTTATGCCAAAAATAAATAAGGAATCATCTAGAAAGTATGACCCTTTCTACTCATATTGGCTACATGGTTTATGGGGATTGGGAGTTGTAATAACTCTTCCCTATATTGATGCTCAATACTACTCCCAAAATATAACTTAGCTAATATGTTTTAACAAAACATTTCCTCATCCTCAACTATGATATTATTACTCAAAAGGTCTCTCTAAAAAGAGATAGTACTCAAAACTGCTTATGAACTCTTTTGGAAATCGGTGTTTTCTCTCACCTTAAATGTAAAAACATTTGCTTTTGTGAATACTTAGTTCACATACATCATTTTAAAGAAAATGTACTCTACTCTACTCTTCCTCAACTCAAATGCTCAAGTCCTAAACAAGTTTTTAAAATGTGCAAAAAACTTCTCAAAAGACTCGGAAAAAAATCTCAAGACTTGATTCTTAACTCTAACTTGAATTCGAATTATGAATTAATGGTTATGATTCATGTTATGGATGATTTCAATATGTTTAGAAGTATTGTAGAGTAGTTAGAATCAAAGAGGAGTAAAGGTATCTTTTGAAATAACTCAGACGGAGCAAAGGACTAAGAACAAGTCATGGTAGACAACCCAGGCGCACTGAGTTGCGTAGGGCGCCAGCCCCTGAACTACAGAGATATGTTTTTTGCGCACTGCTAGGGAGGTGTAGCAGCCCCTACCGAAGTAAACCCTGACGAATTTTCTTTCTCTTTTTCTGACCCTAATTCTACTAGAATTGAATGATTTATTCCCCAATTACTTATATTCAAATACACAACATAAGTCATGATAAAGTACTCAAAACAACCCTCAAATTACTAACTTTCTTCTCAAGAACACATCAAAACCTCAACAATCAAGATTACGAATGAAATTTGTGAAAACTCATCAGAACTCAAATCTTTCAATTTTCGAGAACAAATTTGCATTTAAAGTAGCATGATTTGCATGTGGGTGAACAAACTCAACACTATGAGAACTCACATACCTCTTAAGGATCAAAACCGTAGCGAAACAACCTTCGATTCGCAAGAAATTTTGATCAACGCCTTGAATTTTCACTCCTTTCTCCTCGTCTCTTCTTGAACTCTTTCCTAAAAGCCTAATTGTGAATTAGGAATGTAAAAGCTGAAGTAGACCCCTAAATATTACCATAAATTCGTTTTGAGCTGATGGGTTAGGAAAAGACCAAAATATCCTTCATATTTTTGGGTAACTTTCTTTAACTGGACAGCCAGACTTCAAACGGGAATATCTCCCTCATACAAACTTAAAATTTAGCAAACATGATGGCATTGGAAAGAGGATTCCAAGATCTTTCATTTGATATCTCATGGGACACCTAACACATCTTGTACGGAAAGTTATGATCATTTTGAAGTTGTTCCAAAGCTCATAACTTATGCATGACTTGCAAATTTTCAGATTTGGTGATTTTCAATTTAATGCCCGTTTGGATTGACTTATTTTAGGTGTTTTTAAGATAAAATAACTTTTAAGCAATTTTGAAGTGTTTGGATAAAGTTTAAAAATGCTTATAAGTACTTATTTTGAAGCCTAAATAACAAAACTAAGCCAAAAGTCATAAGTTAGTATCCTAACTTATGACTTTTGGCTTATAAGTCATAAGTCAAAAGCCAATCCAAACAGGCCCTTAGTTCTTTCTATGTTTAGCTCTTTCAAATACCGAGGTGTTACACCTTACAACATACTTGTGTTTGGTCAATATTAATCCAAGGATGTTGATTATATAACCACTACTCATCCTCACTGTTAGCAAGTATTGTCAAAGCGGCCCAATACCGAATTAAGTGTCGATGTGTGGGATCCGGGTTGATAGATAAAGAATAGTGAGAGCAAAAGAGGGTTATGAAGATTGTTAAAAAAAATGTCTACCCTCTCATCCCCTTTCAATGAGTTCTATTTCTCATCCCCTTTCTTCTACTTGTGTTGTTCAATGTCTATTTAGTTCTTAAATTCCTTTGTAATTCTAATTACGAGTTAGTGAAATACATTTATCGGGTGTTTGAATTTGAATTGAGTAGATCTTGTTATTGAGTTTGTAACATTGGTGCTTTCATTGCTCGTACTCCATGGATGTCCATACCCCAACTGCAATTGTGTTGAATCGATTCAGCGGTGTTTTCGACCCAACTGTATGGGTTTCTCAGGCAGAGCGTTAGTTCACTTTTTATGGATTTTCTAAAAATATGTGGCTATCTATTCCTTACCTTTATTTTGATGGAGAATCCCTCGCCTGGTTTAATTGGTTGTATCGCAATGAGCAGTTTTATGACTGGAAGCATTTCACTGATAAACTGGCTTTCCATTACCGCCAACAAATTGTTACAGAACGTGACTTGCTTTCTCTTACTGATCTATTGCTACAAATGGACGCGAACCTGACGCATATGCGTCATCACCTGGATAACTTGCAGAATACTTTATCGGCTTGCTCCCAAAAGTTCTCTAACTCTCAAACACGTCCAGATTTAACTGCTTCTTTGGCCGATAAGTGTGACGTAGCTGAAGTTGCTGAACAGGAAATGATTTCTGCGTTGAACAAGCTTAGCTTAAACAATGAGGACCCTCATAAAATGTTAGAACATCCTGTGGCTAAATCGAAGGTACTCCCTAAGTTGTTAAATTCAACGGGTAGTTTTTCAACCTCTATTCCTTTTCCTTCCTCGGTGATTTCCATTGGTTGCGTTGAGACTTTGGATCCTCTGTTGGACTCCAAAATTGACTTGGACGATCCAAGAAGCTATGAATCCAAGGTGTTCGCTAAAATGCCCGACAAGAAAATTGGCACGGAAGTCGAACATCCAGTGATATATTATTCAGGAAATCCTGCATCCTATATGTTCGATGAAATGTTCCAAACAATTTCTGTAGTTCAGGAGGGAGAGTACAATGACATTATTATGTTAGATAATAGTCATCTTTCACCACCTTGTCTGCTTTAGACTGATAGTCACGCCCACCTTATCAGAAGATCTATATTTGATTACTACAGGGAATTCGATTATACTAAACTCCTATATGGCTGTATCGATTTCCATCTGCTCAATTCGGGTTTAGCTTTCCATTTGATCCTGGTTCTAGTTTGCTTACCATATTTCTTGACGCTGCAAGCTATGATTCACACATGGTTGTGGCTGATTTTAAGGAGTTCATTAGGATATTCACATGTCGTATTGACTCTACTTCCAACACGCAGTGCATTTTGAGTCAATTCCCATTTATTCCGACTGCCAATTTCATTATGCTTATGGTAACCATTTCTAGAAGTGCAGTGGATCTTTGTATGTGGAATTCGCGAATAGGTTTCGGATTTATGGCTCTAACACGTTATAAAGAGTACGTGGAGGAACTACTATTGTTGGGATATAATGACATGTTTTTCTTAATTGTGTATTCAAATTCTATGAGTAGAGTGTGGGATCCCGAACAACTAGGATGTGCAAAGTCCAACTGGTTCAAGGTGTTCTCTATTGTCGATAAATGCAATGCATTAACACGTCCTTTGATTGCATATTCACTGGTATTCACTGAATATTATGAGGTAAAACATGATATTTTGGTCGCCAACTTCCAGCAAACATTAATGTTGTATCTTCTCTGTATTACTGCTCTCGTTGGCATGGTACATGGGTGGGAGGTAAAAGTGTCAAGGAGATTATACAAGGTTAAGGTTCTGTACTCTGCTTGTCACACATTTTATGGGGTCATAGAGATAGTAGGTTCGGCTGCACGTCATAAATTATATCATGGCTTAGGTAATGCATTAGTTTTTGTTCTCCTTTTGAACAAATGTGTGGTTGCAAGGCAAGTTATAACTGAACTCAATTAGATAATGTGGAAGAGTTATATTGTGAATCAGAAGGATCATGGTTGTAATTGGTTGTTATCAGTTCTAGTGGAGAGATTTGGCAGAAGGAGAACTTTGATAACTATTACTTAGTACTTCGAGGTGAACAATTGTAGCATTGACAAGTCTGAGCATGGTATGAAGTACTATTTTTATGACATTTCGAGTGCTTTTGGACTTCTTTTTTATCCTATCAGTAGCCTTGGTGAAATTCTCAGCATCCCATTTTATGGTAGTACTACCTACATTTTGGTCAATCATGGAAACATTTCACTTGATAAAAATGGGACTTATGGTAAGAAAGAATGGAATGAGATCAAGGACGTTGCAGCTTCTATTTGGCATCTGTGTGTGGCTGCCAATAGTGCTTGGACAAGTTTGGATGACATCATTAGGTGCATTGCTCTTTTGGAAAAATCTCACATTAGTATACATTTTTGCCACGATGTCGATAGTACTACAGGCTGCCAATCAAGTTGCTTCGTTGTTGCTTTCCAATCTGATTATACGAGGGGATGCTTATGCCTACTCGAACCTTGAGGACAAGGTTCTTATTGGAGTTCGGAGTATTATTATGAATGGGCCTAGCAAGTATTGGCAAAGCGGCCCAATACTGAATTAAGTGTCGATGTGTGGGATCCGGGTTGATAAATAAAGAATAGTGAGAGCAAAAGAGGGTTATGAAGATTGTTGAAAAAAAAATGTCTACCCTCTCATCCCCTTTCTATGAGTTCTATTTCTCATCCCCTTTCTTCTACTTGTGTTGTTCAATTTCTATTTAGTTCTTAAATTCCTTTGTAATTCTAATTACGAGTTAGTGAAATACATTTATCGGGTGTTTGAATTTGAATTGAGTAGATCTTGTTATTGAGTTTGTTACACACACACATCTCTTATCGTCGTCCCCCATCTACGTGGACTCTTACATGATCTCATGTCTAGTTTGAGCTTATTTAATTGTGTAAATTTTAATTATTTATTATTTAATTAATTAATTATTTCCTTTTTTGACAATATGATAGTGAAGGCTAAAAATTTATCCGATTTACTCTGGACAATGCGTGAAGTCTAGAATCCCAATTGATGGTCCTCAACATATATAATATATTTAGTTATTTACTTTTTTATTACATACTAATATAGTTTTTTCATTGCACTAATCGATACACTGGAATATATTAATTATATAGATTATCTAGTATGGATAATGATCCCAGTCAAGCTTAGACTATGTAGACCATTTCATTTGTTTAGTATAAATTCATCTGATTGATGTTTGACCAGATTCATTATCTATGACAATATATGTATTGCTAAAATAATTGCAAAATTCAAAAATAATAAAATGACAACAATGTGTAGGAAACTTAAATTGATCTTATTCATTTGTATGTGGCTAAATATTTAACATAATATTGAAACCAACTTGCGCAAAAAAGAGCAAAAAGAAGAAGCTTTAAATACATTATATAGTAAGTACTACACAAATCGAACAATTCACACTCTCTTTGCTTTTCTTGAAGCATTGAGGATCCTCCGATTCCATTAAGATGAACATTTATATTCATTGAATGATCAACGAAACTTTCATCTTCAACTACATCGTTGTCATAGATTGTGGGGTGTGGTGACTGAGGTACTAGAGACCTCGCGACAATATTTATTCTCAATATATGTTTAGAGTTATTGACAACGAAATTCAACATGTACATGAACACTTCTCAGTCATTTTTTGTGAATGTGAGATTTATTTTTATTTCCATTCATTAGATAGCTAATCACAACGTCGCTTGGCCTGCAAGCCAATTGTCCGGGTCTCAATTACATTTTGAACCATGTTGTACATGAATTATTGCGATGAAATGGGATGACCACTATCACCTTACTAGATGATTTTTAATTCCAACATTTGGTAGTCTCCTTTCACACACTCATATAGTCACCACCAGCAATAATTATTTACCTACTGTCATTATAGACCAAATTGATCGATCCTAGATTACGATGTCGGTCTATATCAGATCGATGAGAGTCTCTAAACAAAATGTCAATAAATTAAATTGGTTGTATTCAATTCTCCTCTAGCACTGGAATGAAGAAATGTATTTGTAAGTCTTCTAAACTATGACAATCTACCTACGAATGAGATTTTGAGAGGGAATTGTAATAAATGGAAATACACATATTATATACTGTGTTGGTTGAAAAAGAAGGAAGGACTGATATGTCCACAAATTGGACACGGTTATGGCTGTATTTTAATGGAAATAGCGTCCTCAAATGCTTATTTTATCTTAATATTTAATGAAAACTCTTAACTTTCAGGTATTTGAAATTTGAACAAAAGCATAGACATTGTGTCACAAAAAGGGACAAAAAAGGCTGAAAAAATAAAGAAATGGAAGCTTGAGGATCCTCGAGTCCACTTGGCGGATCTCCAAAAAGGCCTACTTCACCTTTTTTCCCATCGTGCAGAGCCTTGAAGGAAATGATAAAATCGGCTAAAGATAGGAACAGTCGGCGCGTCACCGAGTAGCTCCGCGAAGCAGTACCATATCGCCCAATGTACCAAAGCACAACGATGCTAAAGGTAGTACCAGAAGGCGGTGAACTACACCAATGGGTGAATAACCAAGTCTGTCGGTGATTCCAACTAACGATGCCGAACGATTTAGTGCAGCACATATCTGAAAACACTATAAATACTAGTTAGAGTTATAGTAGGAGAGTCAAACATTATTATTATTATTTTTCTAGGACATTAGTTTTTCATATTTTTACTCTAAGATTGAGAGGGTTTTGAAGACTTGAAGAAGAAGAGGGTTTCAACTTTTTCAATTTGGAAGCGGGTATCTTTGATTCTTTTTGCTAATCCTAAATAAAGACTTATTTTCTCATACCCATTTGATTTCAACATCATTGAAGTTATCATTTACGTTTCTTGATGTGTTGATAAAAACCCCCATTCTTGGGGTGTGATTGGCAAATATGGGTTAAAATTGTTGTTGGGTTTTGATTGTTGATAGATTAATGGTAGTTTAATGTACGGAAAAGGGCCTAAAATACCCTCAAAGTATTGGAAATGGTACAAAATTACCCTTCATCCACCTATTGGATCCAAAATACCCTTCCCACCCACCTATTGGGTCCAAAATACCCTTGTCATCCACCTTTTGGTTCAAAATTGACCACTTATTTAACGGTTTTATATTTAAACTATTTAAATATTTTTTAAAATACCTGGTGCTCAACTATATGTTATTATTTAACTTCTTAGGATAATTTATAAATCAATCCACTACCCACCCCATTAATAATTAAATCCCTCTAAATTAATGAACCCATCACATTATTAATGCAAGCTACTACCAATTGAGTGTTTTTAAAAATTATACAAGTAAATTATCATACATTCAAGTGGCTAAATAAAAATAACCAATAAACTTAAAAGTCTGACTATGTTTATCTTAATTATTCTTACGTCTTGTGATGTTACTTCATAGATAACTTTTTTTCAAAATTATATATTAATGTTTTAAAACAAATCATAAATATTTATAAAATTATCTTTAAAAAAGTGCATGAATCAATTCGGGATGCATTACTTCTTTACCTTTTAATCATAAATTTCTAATTCTATTTTGAAAGAAAGTGTCCTCCTAAATAAGCGGCTCAACCTAAATTTAATTGGGGCTCCGATTCGGACTCGAATAATTTTGAATGTCATTTTCAGAATTCTACAATTTCATCGTGTTTTAGTAGTGTTTATGAAGATTTTGATATTATAATTGGATTATTAATTGGGTGAGGTTTAGTTAGTAATGAGTGTGTAGTGGTTTGGTTTATAAATTATAATTATAATCAATAATTGAACGCCAAGTATTTTAAAAAATATTTAAAGAGTTTAATTTTAAAACAATTAAAAAAGTGGTCAATTTTGAACACAAAGGTGGATGACAAGGGTATTTTGGAGCCAATAGGTGGATGAAAAGGGCATTTTAGAGCCAATAGGTGGATGAAGGGTAATTTTGTACCATTTTCAATACTTTAAGGATATTTTAGGCCCTTGTTAATTTGGTTTAGTAGTTGTGGAGGAATTTAACAAATTTGTAGTTGCAAATACAAGTTTATTTATGTGTTTTCAACTTGTTCGAGAGATAAGTCGCTAAACCAAAAGTACTAGATTGATGGCCTAAGGAATGGGTCAAATGAGATTCATTTCGAGAGAGTGAGCCCTAGTCATATATCCCATTAATCATCTCAAGAGCGTGAGTGGGGTAAGGCGTAGGCTAGTAGTCTTCATGTGGCAAAAGGGTGTCCGAGAGGAACCCATTTGAAACGGGTAAGTTGTTCGAAAGAGAACTTATTTCCACTTAAAGTTTAGCCTAGTAACTATTACACTATAAATCATTTATTAAGAACATGTACCCAATAATTTAGATTAATCCGTATTGCGGTCACATCCCAAGAATTCTCCCTCTCATTGCTTAGATTTCTTTGTTAATTTCATAATTATTTTTACTACTTGTGACAAAATCCCCGTTGATATTTGAAACTTTTGTATCACCAGTTGAATTTACTATGCTTTTAATTGTTAATTTATTTATCTACAACTAATTATAATGAAATTCTAATTATCTACTAATTTTCACGATCACTCTCTTGGGACACGACCCCAACCCCTGGTTGGGTTACTATGCTATTCCACGATCATAGACACTTGCACTGAAGTTATGTCGTTGAATATGCAAACAACAAAATGGCGCCTCTTTTGGGGAGTGGTGTTACGTGAAAAATTTTAAATTAATAAAAATTTTGTTCTTCCTAGCTGTAGTTTACTCATTTTGCTTTGTTGGGTTGTGCTTTGAAAGAAGGGCCAAATATGTTGAATAAGCACCCAGAAGCTTATGAAATTCCCTCCGTTAGAAGTCATACAGTGTCAAGATCACCTACTAACCTTCAAGCGATTGGAGGAACAAATTTACAAATCATGGGAAAGGTTCAAGGAGCTGATAATTTTTTCAGGGCCCAAATCATGGCATCCCTAATATAGTCCTTCTGGACTGTTCTATAGGATTCTCAATCCTGGAAATAAAATGTTAATTGATCAACAAGTTCCTGGAGGAAATGCAAAGCAGCCTTACATGATAGCAGCCCAGTTGCTTGATCACATGGTTGAAGCAAACAAAGAAGCATCAAAGGACTTCATGATGGACACACTGATAACTCGGGTGGATGAGTTGGCAAAAAGACTAATCTAGATGGAGGTACAATGCAATAAAAAGTAAAAGTACTTTCCTCGTCATGAGCGAAGATGACTAAAGGACAACGAGAGCAAGCATATTGAAGGAATGCTCTCAACCATTCTCCTAAAGGTCACTAAGCCGGACAGAAGGCTGGACGAAATAAAAAAGAGACTGAAGTATTGAATCAAATAGTTGGCTCTCACTCCAGACCCATTCAGCTATTTGAGCATTTAATGACCTATGAGCTACCTCATCTCCACTTAACTAAGCATGCAGGTACGTCTAGTAATACTAAGGCTGACCCAAAAAATGAAGCATGAGAGAGGACTTACGTCGTGTCACGACATAAACTAAGGCGTTGTTTGGGAGGCAACCCAAAACCCGTATTTATCTTTTATTTGTAGCTAGTAAAATAATAGTGTTGGTTGTACAGGATGAGGCATGGAAAGTGTGAGAAAACAAAAAGTTTTAGCAAGCAAAAGAAAATTGTAAGTCGGCGAATCGCCTAAGATATTGGAGACCCCGATCCAGTCCGTCATTGGACTCAAGGCAACCTTACGCTAGAATTTGTAAAACTTGGCAAGCCCAAGAAATTATTGGTGTATAGACAACCAGTTCGACTATCCGTACCTACATCGCCGTTTAGACCTCAGAATTACCTAAGCGTCCTGTGAAACTCGGTGATGTGAGTGAAGGTTTGGCATGTCACCAAATGGAGGGGCAATCACGACTAACATCCTCGAATGGGCAGAAACTTGACGGTTTCTGCAAGCAACAAGGTTTAAAAGTTCCAACTTCATTCACTATCCCTTATTTCTTCCTCTTCACAAACTCACACCAACACTCGACTTCTATATTTCTAGCACTTTTGATGTATTTTAGTTATTGAATCGTGCGTGGATTTGGATTGCATTGCTACCAAGGATCTCGATAACTTCTTAATCAACATCTATGGTTGGTATCTCAAACTCTAATTTATTTTGTTGAAATTGTACCCATTTGCGAAATGTTAACCTTGTTCAATCTCTCTAAATTTATGGGATTATATATACTATCAATTATTATTCGATAATTCTTGCTCAAATGATCGAATCCCTCTTGCTAATGCTTTGAGACAAATTAACATGTTATCTGGTTGTGCATAAATACTATTGGGTCTAAGCTTAATTTGAATTGTGCAAGTCTTAATTTAGCTTTCCAGAGATGTGGGGTTGAGTTCAAGAAGTTAGATTGAAATAGGCACGTTGGGATGTTTGGCAAGCTGGGTCCTGCTCACCGAACCACTGGACGGTTCGCATTATGTCCCCTTCTCGCCCTTATTTAGATTAAAAATTAATTGTTGCTTTTGTTACTTTCGGCGTTTTATCTGAAGTTGCCGAGTGCATTCGGCACTTTGCCGAAAGAACTCTTAGTCACCCTTTGCCTCTTTGATTACTCCCCTCGGCGAATCGCCTAAGTGGTTGCACATATCGCCGCAAAAGTGATCCTATATTTGAATTTCCATGCTCTTGTTTAAATAACTCTCTAACTTTTATCGAAGCTTTGTAGATATTGCTAGACCAAATATAGTAGGGAGAAACATGCCACCTAGGCACATAAGGGCAACAAATTTCAGAAAGAGCATGAGAAAGACAAAAAGTGAGAAAAAGGAAGGAACATCCAAGAAGAGAGCCCTCATTGATCCTAATGTGCCCTCGTGGGCTTGAGGATTCATTAATGTAATCCATGCCTTTAAAGTAGCTCATGATATGGAAAATATAGTGGAAGCAAATAAAGTTGTTGAAGCCACGGTCAAAGCAGCAAAAGCTACTGAGACCCAAAAGCAGAAGGGCTCAACTCTGAGCACTAGTACCCATATCTAAATTCATGCACCAGGCACTGAAGTCCAGACAGATGAATCTACTAAGTAGACATGATCCCTCTCTAACTTATTATATGTTTTTCTCTATTATTCACCTTTGAATACTTTTATTCGCATTTGAGGATAACTACTTTTTGTTGGAGGTGAAGCCTACCCTTTTTGTGTTAACAGTGATACTAATGCTTTGGTGTTTTTTTGAATTGTTTTGTTTAAATTGTGTTTATTTTATTTTTGTGGATGTTTGAGTTTATGGCTCCCGTTTTGATTTTAATTATAAAATGATTTTGAACCTTCCAAAAAATTTCAATTTTTTCGCAAATTTTCGTCACCTCTTGCATGCACTTTAATGTGGATGTTTAGTAGAAAATTTGAGTCTCAACTTCGATCAATACCAATGACTTGAATAGTGTTTGCATAGGAAATATGTGAACTTTTTGCATCTCGACGTGACTAGCCATGTGTCAAATTGATTCTCATTTGATGATCGTTGCACACTAGCTAAAGTGTAAAAGTCTTGTTTGACGTCAGTATTGTTTCCTTGTGTGATAAGCTTACCTTGAACCATGCATGAAAACACCTAGAATTTTTCCCGTTAGTCCAGTCAACTAAGTAATGCTTTCTCTTGATATGATCTTAGGCAATTTCGTAGAGTGTGATCCAATTTAGCATATACCCTTTTGTGACCTCCTTTGTGAGTGTGCGAACCTTTTTTGAACACCCCTTGAACCTTAACCTTCTATAGAAAAAATTCGATTAAGAGTATACCCTTCTTGATCCATCTCCCTTAATCCTCATGAATTATTGGTTTGATTGAAATAGCTAACTTAAGCCTAACGTCTAAGTTTGGGTGTTGTGAAAAGAAAAAGTAAAAGTCAAAGAAGTGCAAGGAAAGTCTCCCTTAACCCATGATGTTGTGAAAAGATGGAAACCGTCCGTAAATATAAAAAAAGAGAAAGAAAATAAAAAGAAAAGAAATGAAAATAAAATATGTGGAATAAAGTACAATAGAAACAGGAATTCCAAGTAATCCATGAAAGTGAATAATATGATGACTTGAGATCACTAATGAAGATGAGGAAGGAAGAAGACAGGAACTTTTATAAACACCACAATTCATGAGGATCATTAGTCACTAAGCTTAATTTACCATACCTTTACACTCAGCCCCACTACAAGCTTAAGAAAGACTTTTTTGATCTTGAGAAAGCTGAAACAAATGTCGACGAAAAAATAAGGGCAAACCTATGGGTGAAAGCATGCATTGTGTTCCTCTTTTTTAGAGTGAACACTTTATCTGATTCTTGAACTTTAAACTGATTATATCCTTGTGTGTGAAAATGGAATCATCATTTGTGTGAGGGCATTCGAATGTTTTTGTTGAGCTCGAACTAGCATTTGAAGCAAGTAATGTGATCCTAAGAATCTTTGGTAATAGTGTGTCACAACTTGAATCTTTAAGTACACAATTGATCATTGCGTAAGTAATTTGAGTCTTGTTTTGTACATTCATGATTGATTCTTGTGTAGCACTATTTGAGACATTCTTTTTCAACTGCTAAACTTGAGTTTTACTTGAGGACGAACAAAAGTTTAAGTTGGGGGTGTTGATGAGTCCACAAATTAGACTCATTTAGGGCTATATTTTAATGGAATAGCGTCCTCAAATGCTTATTTTCTCTTAATATCTGATTAAAACTCTTAATCTTTAGGTACTTGAAGTTCGAACGAAAGCATTGTCACTATGTCACAAAAAGGAAAAAAGGTGGAAAGGAACGATGAAATGGAAGCTTGAGGATCGCCAAAGAGGACTATTTCGCCTTTTACTCTAGTGTGCGGAGCTCTGAAGGAAAGATCAAATCGACCAAAGAAACGAGCAGTCACCGCATCGTCGAGTAACTTCACCAAGTAGTACCATATCGCCTAATGGACCAAAGCACAACGATGCTAAAGGTCGTACCATAAGGCAATGGACTACACCAATGGGCGAATTGGAAAGTCTGTCGTTTATTCCGACTAACAACGCCGAATGATTTACTGCAACACAGATCTGAAAACACTATAACTACTAGTTAGAGTTATAATAGGAGAGTTGAACATTATTATTATTTCTGTCTAGAATATTAGTTTTTCTTGTTTTTACTCTTAGAGCATTTTAGAAGTGGGTCTCTTTTACTCTTCTTGCTTTGCCTAAATCAAGACTTATTTTCTCATACCCATTTGATTTCAACATCATTAAAGGTATAATTTCTATTTCTTGATGTGTGGCTAAAAACCCCCCATTCTAGGGTGTGATTTAGCAAATATGGGTTAAGATTGTTGTTGGGTCTTGCTTGCTGATAGATTAATTATAGTTTTATGGTGATTTCGTTAGTAGTTGTAGATGAATTTAACAAATTTGTAGTTGCAATTACAAGTTTAATTATGTGTTTTCGGTTTGCTTGAGAGAAAAGTCGCTAAATCAATACTAATAGATTGATGGCCTAAAGAGTGGGTCTACATGAGGTTCAGCTCAAGAGAATGAGCCCTAGTCTGATTTCTTAACACTCAGGTTGAGAGAGTGAGTGGGAGGGTAAGGTATAGGCTGGTCTTCATGCGGCAAGTGGGTGTCTGAGAGGAACCCATGTGAAACGGGGTAAGTTGCTCGAGAGAGAACTTATTTGCATATAAAGTGTAGCCTAGTCACTATTACTCTATAAATCTTCTACTGAGAGCATGTACCCAATAATTTAGATTAATATGTATTGCGGTAAAATCCCAAGACTCTTCCCTCTCATTTCTTAGATTTGCTTGTTAATTTCGTAATTTTCTACTACTTGTGACAAAACTCCCTTTAATATTTGACACTTTTTGTGTCATCCATTGAATAAACTATGTTTTTAATTTTTAATTTCTTTAGCTACGACTAAGTAGAATGAAATTCTAACTATCAATTAATCATCATGACCACTCCCTTGGGACATGACCTTAACCCTTGGTTTGGTTCTATACAATTACACGATCGCAGACACTTGTACTGGAAGTTGTGTCGTTGATTACACAAACATCAAGGACCAAAGTGTATAGGTTAAAACATAGAAGTTAGTTTTGTATGTTATATAATAAGGAGTTATTCTTATGATAAAGGCTTATAATTGATTTGGTATTATTAGATTCTTAATATTTCAAGAAGTATGAATATGATATGATTATGCATGTTTCTTTTGTAAGTTTACTTAGCATCGAGTGGACTTGGGGGTTTTATTTGCCTTGATTTCTTACCATAAATAGTTTTTCCTTTTAGGAATAGGTTTTGGATTGACTAATCCTTTTTCTGGTAGGAAAAGGTTTAGAACTCTATAAATAGAGACATGTTCCTTCTAACTTAATCAGGATTCACAATGTAGTCTTAAAGGTTTTGAGAGTTTTTGGTTAGGGGGAGAAATTGTGGGTCACAAGCTTGATACATTATCACTTGTGTGAACCTCCCATGTATTCTGGGTGAATTTGGTTGAGGTTGTTTCCCTCTGTATTTTGTACTCTAATATTTATAGTGGATTGCTCATCTCCTTTGTGGACGTAGGTCGATAGACCGAACCACGTTAAATCTATGTGTTTTTTGGTATATTTCTCGTTGTCTTCTTACTCGTGGTCTTTAGAGGTTTGCATTGCTAGCTTCCGCGTTACACCTGCTTATTTACGATCCAAACAAGTGGTATCAGAGACAGATTCAATGATGGAGTCAGGTTTTGTGGTTCGATAAACGATGATTGAACCATGTTAGAAAGAGGTGTTCATCTTGGCGGGTGTAGATCTAGCCGCAACCTTTTTGACAGTAATGAAGATTTTTGTTGGAGAAATTGTTTTAGAGAGGTTCTTTGTGTTGAGACATAAATTTTGCAAAAGAGATTATGGAGAGGAGAAGCAAGTTGTTGAAGATTAAGTGAAGAAGGTGGACAAATTTATTTTGCTAGAAATTCAGGCCAAGGGGGATATTTGTTGGGTTTTATTTGCCCTGGTTTCTTACCATAAATAGGTTTTCCTTTAGGAAAAGGTTTTGGATTGACTAATCATTTTGCTGGTAGGAAAAGGTTTAGAACTCTATAAATAGAGACATGTTCTTTCTAACTTAATCAGCATTCACAATGTAGTCTTAAAGATTTTGAGAGTTTTTGGTTAGGGGGAGAAATTGTGGGTCACAAGCTTGATACGTTATCCCTTGTGTGAACCTCCCATGTATTCTGTGTGAATTTGGTTGAGGTTGTTTCCCTCTATATTTTGTACTCTCATATTTATAGTGGATTGCTCATCTCCTTTGTGGACGTAGGTCAATTGACCGAACCACGTTAAATCTATGTATTTTTTGGTATATTTCTCGTTGTCTTCTTACTCATAGTCTTTCGAAATTTGCATTGCTAGCTTCCGCGTTACACCTGCTTATTTACGATCCTAACATCAAGAAGTATGAATATGATATGATTGTGCATGTTTCTGTTGTAATTTTACTTAGCATCGAGTGGACTTCGGGATGGAGGTACATCCGTTAGTAAAGACAAAGTTCTTTAGTAGCAATCCCTTTGTTCCATAACTACATGCCCGTGTAGGACTTAGTCTTAATTGTCACTAGCTAGTGGATCCATGTCTTAAGAACATGGTTTACCTTGACAAGTTAAACACTCTCTTTTCTATGAGAGAGCAATACACTGAACTCAATGTCATACTCATAGCTCACATGGTTTATGTTGCTTAACGATATCTCCAACAACAGTTTATGATTTCTTCAATATATTTTGTATTAATCATTATAGTTTAAACAAAAGTAAACTATAAATTATTACTTGATGGCTGGGTAGGTGAAACAGGCAATGGGGTTTGGTTTAGGTTTGGTTTTCTAGTTGTTTTGGTTCGCCGGTCTGGTGGTGTTTTATGGGCTATATCTGGAAAGGGATTTCAGTAATTTAGTGATGGGATTTTGGGGTTGTTTAAACTTGTACTGGTTCGTTAGATCTTGGAGCTCCTCGTGATGGGAGAGATAAGGGGAAGAAGAACACGAGCAGTTGGACTGCCGCATTGGGGTGTCAAAATCTGGGAGAAGGGGTCGCATGGGTGATTGTTGTTGAGTTGTTGGTCTCTTAGGGGTTGTTAGTGAGGTTTGTCGGGTGGTTGTAGCTCGTGGATGGAGCTATGGGCAGTGACAGTTCTATAGCTTAGTAAAAAAAAAAAGCAACTGCTTTAGGCCTCAAAATTTGAGAGGCCTCATTTAAAAAGAAAAAATCATTGGTTATACATAATTTTTTAAAAAATATCCAGTGTTATTTGGAAAAAATTCATAAAAGAGCAAAGAAGTAAAAGAGTTTGACAAGTTATAAGTACTTTGTCTCAAAAAAAATTAAATAATTATCTATAATAAAATTCATAAAAAATATACATTCGAATTTAAGGCCTCTATTCAAATTTATCTTTAGGTGGCCGGTTTGTTATAGTCAGGGGTCTATTGGTCGTTGTTTATTTGGATCCGTCACTTTGGCAGTGAACACACCAGAGAAGATAATGACAAAAGATATTATCCATTGTGATAAAATCATTTTTTCTACAAAATCGTTAGTTATCAAAATCATGTGCTCAAAATCTTTGGCAAATTAAATATCTACGTGTACAATTAACTATTTGTATTTCAATCTATTTCTTGAACAAATATAACGAATATAACAAAAAAGGCATATAAAAATGCAATTTTACAAATAAAAGTATTATTTAATGAAAGTGAAACAACAGTTTGTTTATATGCAACAAATTGTGTCAAAAATAACTTAAAGAAAATTAACCGATAAAAAATCTAATCTTTTAAACAATATAAGAACGATTATCGATCATTCAAATTAAAATTGCATAACATATAATTTTTAATTATTTAACAAATAAAATACTTAAAAATATTAAATTTTAAAATATCAAATCAAAATTGAATATGAACAATGATCTTTCCCTATAAATTGAATAGAAACGTCAAGGACATGAAGCAAGTGATCACAACTATCCATAGTTATCATTCCAATGCTTTCCTTTTTCTTTTCTTTTTTTAATGTGCAAGCCTGGATCTTAAAAATAACGGGGTTCGACAGAGTTCATTTCCAAACAAAGAAATTATTTCATACCTAATTTCTAAAACAAAACCTAGATATTTTTGGGTTGTAAAAGATATTTTTTGACTTTTCTTTTAAATCTATGATGGATCAGTTTATCTAGACCATTTACAAGTTACACCTTTAATTTATCCATTAAACCAACATTTAATTGGATAGCACTTCCCAACTTTAGCAAATTAATTTGCAATCAGTAATAAATATTTGTAACTTAAATTATATCGGTTATAATTTACCTTTTTCGATTTATTCATTCAGTTCTAAACATATTAAGTATTAGAAATTGCACATTTTTTCGTTTAAGTTATAATCATATATGAAATTTAAACATAAATTTATTTTTAAAAGCTATAATCTAAATTCAGTCAAAAATATTTGGTACTTACACACTATTTCATTAATATTAAAGTATGAACATTAAAATTAATCTCTTTATAATAGTTTTTTTAAAAAAAAAGTGACATTCTTTAGTATTAATTACTTCAAATGGTAGGGACACATAAGTAGGACAAACAGAAAAATTTTAATTATGATATGGTTTTTATCATATCTTCCTGTTCTTCTTTTCTATTATTTCAAACCAACTACCTCAAACGAATGCATATTTAAGGCTTGACGAAATGCAAAGATATAATTGTTAATTTGATTCTTTTTTCCACGTTTTCCTCTTCTCTATAGTTTGGGAAAAATCAGCTAATTTAATATCCTCTTATGCTGTTAAATTAGAATGCGAAGCATTCGAGGAAATTGTTTTTAACTAAACAATAGGATTTTGTTATAAGTTCTGAATATAATTTTTTTTTAATAGAAAGTGATTACCATTATAGAACCCTATGTGGTACGAATTTAAATTAATTAAATTTTGATACAAATATGAGATATTATACCTCAATATTAATTAAAATAGTTGAAGACTTCCTAATGAAGTACGTATAATGATTCGTAATGAATTTTATATACCTAAATAATATCTATGAGCTAATATTTTCCAATTAAGTATAAAGGTGGTTGTGTCGATTCTAAAGAACTTTAAAAAGATGAACGATTTTGCAAATATCGAAATTAGGCGGATTGGTTACGTGCCAACCTTGTCCTTTCAATAAAGAATTTACTAAATATAAATATCTCGGAAAAAAATTATTTTATAAAAGGCACAATTATTATGTGGCAGACAAGTAAGAAAATCTAGTAATCTTGCAACAAAGGGGACATCAGTTGAAGTAAAATTTTCTTTTGATGGTAATGAGTTAATTAATACTTCATCCGTTTTAATTTTTGTGACACTTTTTTTATTTTGAAATTCAAACAAGTCTAACTTTGACCACAATTTTTTTTAGATCTTTTAAACATTTTGAATTATTAATTGTTTTTGACTTATAGTACTTTTTTTTACGTAGTTTACAAATATATAAATTTTATTTAAAAAAAATTGAAGATTTAGTGCGCAAAGTCGCAATCAAACATAAATTATTTAACTCTCGAAAAACAAAGTGTCACACAAAAAATTGAAACAGAGGAAATATAATTGTATTCAAAGTCACTAAAGTATATAGTGATATTTATATAAAGTGTTGATTATGAATATTCATATTTATTATTATCATTAAATATAATATAGTAGAAATCATTGTTTATCGTAGCCTAAGCCGACTCAAACACATAGAATGATGGAACGCTGTAACAAATTTGAAAAAATTATCTAAGAACAAAGGTGGCATGTACAAATCACGGTCATGGGAAATAAAATAGGATAAAACCTCATTTATCACATGTAATTAGTTGTGGTTTGAATATTTAGGTAGGCCATATTTTCTCTACAAGTTGTTTTACATCTTTTTAATTCCATTTTAAAATTAAAGTGTGAGAGTCGTGTTTAAAATGTCTAGTTTAATAAACTTCATACTATATTAAACTCCACAATTATATATTATTTAAATAATACTGTAAACTACTATATATTTCTCATGAATTACTAATATATTTCTCAAGTCCATTTTCTTCTCAATCCAAATAGATTAATTCTTAGCTTAATTTACTTTGTACATTAGTTTGAAGAATTATTAAGATGACAAAAAAGTGTAATTTGGAGCTCAGACTTGTTCCTCCTGCCCCATACTTCGATTCCATGTAAGTACTCATTTTTTTGAAAATATGTTATAATGTGTAGATCAAGCTATGATCGACTCAATAAATTTAATGACCTAAATTAAATTTTTAATACAACCACCTCGAATTGTCAATAAATTTTATTTCTCCTTTAATTCGAACTATAGGGGAAATAAAAAAACCATAGATGAAGAGAAGGAATATCAGCCGCTAACTATATTTTATGATGGAAAAGTTGTGGTTTCTGATGCTAGCGAGGTTCAGGTATACGTATTTTGCACCTTTAATTTCCTCACTCTATTATTAATTTGAATGTCTGGTTTAATTCGGTAGAAATCGTTGTATCGTTTTGCTCTGTTCAATTTGCTTGGGTTGATTTAGTGTAAGAGTATTAAATTAACTTTTATTTAGTATGAATTTGGATATATAATTTTAAATTTTAAGTAAAGTCTACATATTTAGAAACTACCTGATAAGTATATAAATCATGTTAGTGAAAAAACTTACTAGATAATAAAAAAAATACAAGATTACAATTGAAAATTAAAAATGAAGAAAATAAATTTCTGCAAGGTTGAGGCACGGATATCTTGCTCTTTTTAAGGAGATTCAAGCCCATTGCAGCAAATGTTTTTATCGGTCCAGCAGTATTCCTTTTTGACTTTTCCCCTTCGGGATACAACAACCTTCACAAATTATAACTCAACAACTCTGGACAAGAGTTGAGTCCAAAGCTCCACAAAAAGAAACACCTCCATTCAACTAATAAGAACTCTCTTTTAGACTAGCACTTTCACTTTATGTTTTTTCTCTTGTGTATTGTGTGTACCAAACCAAATGAAGACCACCACTATTTATACTACAAGAAGTCTTTCTAGCAATGAATAGGAAGATAATGGTGTAGTAAATGATAAAGATAATGATCTTTGGAGTTACATAGGTTACAAAGATAATGGAGGAGTAAAGAATGAAATAAAAGTAAAGAATAACAAATGCACCAACGTGTAAATGTTACATTTTGACCATTGCAACATTTATCAGAAAGTAAAGTGCATTATGCATATGGTCATTAAGTGACCATTCAGTAATAGGGATAAATGCACAAATGCAATGCACTGCAACGGTCATAACCTCAATTTCATATAGCCTTTAACATAATAATATGTAACAATTTAATAATAAATAAATATTAAAATGCTCAAAAGACCAACAATCCCCCACTCATTTTAATATTAGACAAGAGACTATATCAGTTGAAGGAAGACTACTATGCATAATGAAGGTATGCTCTGCATTGAACCTCCACTTAGTGAAATAATAACTTTTACTCCAGAGTCGTAATGGTCTCAGACTTGAAGTATGACTTCTCAAGGGAAATAAAATATCACTACTCACACATAATAATCAAGGTGTTGACATGAGTTTTAAAGCCAACACGTTATAGCCATGTGCTATCCTGGTTTCGTGATTGCATTTGGGAATAAGTCAATTCTCATAGGAAGCGACCTACTTCCACACCTCACATAGGTGAAATCTGTCGAGAGTGCTCCTGTAAGTTTAACACTCCACCCATACGGGCTACAGATAATCATTAAGAGTTTTATCAACTCAACTTTCACAAACTACAGGAAATAATGAACCCACATCATAGGGAGGGAATAAAAAGATAGTGCATTTTCACAACAAGTCATCATATGATTAGATTTTCCCTTTGAACCTGGTTATAAGATCTCTAGTCTCCAAGTTGGGTTTCCTCATATATGACTCAAGAATTTGTAGGCTTCAATCCCATCCCCTCGATGTGCTCCAGACCTTTTCTCTTGTTAAGGCCTTCGTAAGAGGATCTGCAAGATTATCACAAGATTTGACATAATCAACATCAATGGTACCATTTGTCAAATACAATCTTACATTAGTGTGTTTCCTTCTTATAGGTCTGAATTTACCGTTGTAATAATTATTTTTGAACTCGATCAATTGCAGCGGTGCTATCACAATGAATTAAAATTGGAGGAATTGATTTTTCAAAATAAGGAATTTGAAACAACAGATCTCTTAACCAATTCGCTTCCTCACTAGCTGAAGCTAAAGAAATTAGTTCAGCCTCCATGGTAGAGTTAGCAATTATAGTTTGCTTTTTCGATCTCCAACAAACAGCACCACCACCTAAAGTAAAGACATAATCAGTGGTAGAACAGGAATCACCTAACAAAGTGTTTTAATCTGCATCACAAAAACTTTCAAGTACAGCAGGATATATTTTATCGAACAAACAACAATTTTTGTTCTAATTAAATATGTCATAATTCTTGTTATAGCATGCCAATGTTCATTACCTGGCTTGCTTGTAAACCTACCAAGTACTCCTACTGCATATGCAATATCAGGCCTAGTGCAATCAGTCACATATCTCAAACTTCCGATTATACTAGCATATTCCTTTTGATTTAGGAAATAAGTGAACACTTGAATCAAAAGGAGTAGCAACACGCTTGCAATCATGAAAGTTATATTTTTTCAAAATTTTCTCAACATAATGTGACTGGTCAAGGAAAATCCCCTCACATGTTCTTGTTATTTTTATTCCAAGAATAAAATTTGTCTTACCAAGATCTTTCATATCAAAATGGCTTCTAAGAACATTTTTAGCGTCATCAATAACATTCATGTTAGAGCCAAAGATCAACAAATCATCAACATATAGGCAAATAATCACATGAGAATTATTCCAAGACTTATGATATATGCACTTATCACACTCATTTGTTTTAAAACCATTTTCAATCATGCATGAATCAAACTTTTTATGCCATTGCTTTGGTGCCTATTTCAAGCCAGGGATTTAGTAAGTTTACATACTTTGCTTTCTTGGCCTGCTTCAACAAAACACTCGGGTTGGTCCATATAAATTTCTTCATTTAGGCCTCCATTTAGAAAAACATTTTTTACATCCATTTGATGAATTTGCAAATCAAAAATTGTAGCCACACCAACTAAAAGTCTAATGGATGTTATTCTTGTTATCAGAGAAAAAGTATTAAAAAATTCTAGGCCTTCTAGTTGTTTAAAACCTTTTGCAACTAGCCTAGCCTTATATTTATCAATAGATCCATCCGGTTTGAACTTTTTTCGTAAGACCCATTTACAACCAATTATTTTACAACTCGGTGGTAAATCAACTAACTTCCAAGTTTTATTAGAAATTAGAGATTCCATTTCATCATTTACAGTCTCTTTCCAAAAAATAAAATCATGTGAAGATAATGCTTCTTTCAAAGTTAGAGGGTCATCTTCAACATTAAACACATAAAAATCTGGATCAAAATATTTTTCTACTCTAGCTCTTTTACTTCTTCTTAACTCAAAATCATTAACTTCTTTATTTTTCAAAGTAGAAGTAGAAGAACTAGGTAGTGACAAAATATTTTGTTCAATTCTTTGACCCCCACTCTTTTTAGTATCAAAAGGAAATTTATTTTCATGAAAAATAGCATCACCTGATTCTATCACAATATTATCTTCAAGATTAAAAAATCTATAGGCTGTACTATTTGAAGCATAACCAACAAAAGCACAAATAGTAATTTTCTTACCCAACTTTGTAATCTTGGGATCCATTAGCCTCACAAAGGCTACACAATCCCAAACTCTTAAATATCCCAAACTTGGTTTGTAACCTTTTCACAATTCAAAAGGTGTTAGTTTTGACTTTTTTTGAGGCACACGATTCAACACATAACAAACAGTTAACATAGCTTCACCCCAAAAATTTAAAGGTGCATGTGACTCAATAAGCAGGGCATTAGTTAATTCAACCAAAGTTCTGTTTTTCCTTTATGCTAATCCATTAGATGAAGGAGAGTAAGGAGGAGGAGTTTCATGAATTATTCCCAATGATCTAACAAAAGAATTAAACTCATTTTATTCATATTCACGACCTCTATCACTTATAATTTTTTTTATTTTTCTTCCAAACTGATTTTCAACTTCATGGAGATAAGTTTTAAAATTTTCAAAAGCATCACTTTTATTTTTTCATCAAGTAAACATATGTAAACTTAGAAAAATCATCAATGAAAGTGATAAAATATCTATTACCTCCACGAGTTAGAATTCCACCAAGTTCACAAATATCAGTATGAACTAATTCTGATCAGTTTTTCTTTCAACTTGAAAATTAGGCCTTTTAGTGATCTTGGCTTTACTACAAGCCTCACACTTTTCAAAATTCTTTTTAACCATTGTGATTAATTCTAAACTACTCATGATTCCAACATAACGATCATTATTATGACACAAACGAGCATGCCAAAAATTAGTAGAAGAAAGCATATAAACAGAAGTAAAACTTTTATTCATTTCAACATTCAACTTAAAAATTCCATCACATGCATACCCCTTCCCCACAAAAATACCTTTCTTAACTATTACATTTTGATCAGATTCAATAATCTGTTTAAAGCCTGTTTTATAAAGTACATCTTACAATGTTAATATCCTTCCAGAAGTAAAACACAATTCGACATCTCCCTTTCCAAGCACTTGAGTAGTGTGAGAATCACCAATCATGATGGTTTTGGGCTCCTCAAAATGAGTATATTTTTTAAACCAGTCTTTGTCATAACAGACATGACTGTTTGCACCAGAATCAGCCCACCATCCATCAACATTCTCAACCATGTTTATGTCGATAATCACTGCCACAAAAGGTTCTTCGGTAACGTTTTCCTGAGGGTTAGACCACGTTTTTGGAATCTGCAAAATCGACCAATATGCCCACTCTTGCCACAAACAAAGCATGGTCCCTTTTCTTGAACTTGTTTATTTTGTGCGTGGTGATTTTCATCATTATTTTTCTTGGGAGGTCTACCATTATTTTTCTTGAATTTTTTCTTCTTAGGTTTTAAAGAAGTATTTTTGTGAGTTTCAGGAGTAACATTATTCGAAGTAATTAAATTTACCTTCGATGTGATGTTGTTCTCTTCTGTTTGTAAAAGTGCATCTTGGCCCCTTGCTTCTTCTTCCATGCGGATTTTTATCATCAAGGTTTCAAGAGAGGTTTTCTTTTGTTTATGACACATAGTTTTTTGAAATTCCTTCCAAGAAGAAGGAAGTTTATCCAATATGCCATAAACAATAAGGTTATCTCTAATTTTAACCTCTTCGGACATAAGCTCTCCAACAATCATGATGAAGTCTTGAGTTTGATCTACAACTGATTTGTTGTCCAACATTTGAAAATGAAAAAATCTACTAGCTGCATATTTTTTTGCCCCAGCCTCTTCGGTATCATACTTACTCTGCAATGCCGTCCAAATTTTTTTTGCACTAGAGTAAGTTCTATCATAATAATCATAAAAATTATCAGATAGACAATTAAGAAGATAATACCAACACTTATAAGAATCACCATCGTACTTTTTCACTTTCTCTAGATGAGAAATAGTTTCATCATCATTCATAGTGGTAATATCTTCTTTATTTGGATTCTTCTCGGTTAATACATAAGAAACATTGAGAAGACTTAAGTAGAAAAATACATTACCCTTCCATCTATTGAAATGTTTACCATTGAACCGAAATGGCTCATTAAGATCTCCCATCTTGACATCCGCGATTTTTTCAATTGTAGCCATCTTGAATCTCCTTAAAATTGTTAGTGAAAAAACTTACTAGATAACAAAAAATTACAAGATTACAAGATTACAATTAAAAATAAAAAATGAAGAAAATAAATCTCTTCAAGGCTGAGGCGCGGACATCTCGCTCTCTTTAAGGAGATTCAAGCCCATTGCAGCAAATGTTTTTACCGGTCTAGCAAGTAGTCCTCTTTGACTTTTCCCCTTCAGGATACAACAACCTTCACAAATTATAACTCAACAACTCTGGACAAGAGTTGAGTCCAAAGCTCCACAAAAAAGAACACCTCCCTTCAACTAATAAGAACTCTCTTTTAGACTAACACTTTCACTCTATGTTTTTTCTCTTGTGTATTGTGTGTACCAAACCAAATGAAGACCACCACTATTTATACTATAAGAAGTGTTCCTAGCAATGAATAGGAAGATAATGGTGTAGTAAATGATAAAGATAATGGTCTTTGGAGTTACATAGGTTACAAAGATAATGGAGGAGTAAAAAATGAAATAAAGGTGAAGAATAACAAATGCACCAACGTGCAAATGTTATATTTTGACCATTGCAACATTTATCAGAAAGTAAAGTGCATTATGCATATGGTCATTAAGTGACCATTCAGTAATAGGGACAAATGCACAAATGCACAAATGCAATGCACTCCAACGGTCATAACCTCAATTTCATATAGCCTTTAATATAATAATATGAAACAATTTAATAATAAATAAATATTAAAATACTCAAAAGACCAACAAATCATAATAATAACAATTTAAAATACAAAAAAAAATCATACAATGAATTTTTGGTGTAGTTATAGTTGAAGTTTTACTTGAATTTCCCTCATATGGAATAGTTAGTTCAACTCACTTGAATTTGCTTCAGATCATCTAGTTATAATAAGATCGCACAAAGTATAGTAAAACATATTAAGAACATAAAAAATAAGGGCATGTTAAATATTATTTATTAGTCGATAATTATATTTTTAGGTAAAAGGAGGGGAAATTTAAAGTATTTCCAATAGATTGAGGAAATATTTTATCCAATAAGTGGAAGGAAAATATTTTTGAAACATTTCTATAAGTTAAGGGCATTTTTGAGTCAATAAATAAAATGAATTCATTTTCGAACCATTTCTAATACGTTAAAAGTATTTTTGAACTTTTTTTCCTATTTTTAAGATATAAGTGTAACACACACCTAAACTATCTCTTTTTTTTTTTTTTAAATTCAAATATATTTTAAGTGTATTTTTGAAGTTTAGGTTTATTTTAAATCCAAATATGTCCTTTTCATTATACTTAAAACCAAATATATTCTTTATCATGCTAATATCTGAGTCCCAATCTTAGAATAAACACACGAAAGATTAGAATTAATTTTGAAATCCCAAATTATTTTCGTCCCGTCAACACCCAAAACAATCCAGTAAAATAATTTCTAGCCCAAAACAATGTATAAGTCAAACAAAAGTAAATGAATTGTTTGTTAAAAAAATTGACAACTTATTAGCTGCACGTAGTAAATGAAAACTCGTTTTTATAATTATTGTTCTCATTTTTTTCGCCAACCAAAAATTCAGAACATCAAAAAGAAAAAATTGCAAATTTTAAAAAATAGTTAACTTTGTGTGTTTGATTCTGAAGTTTTTGAAAGTTGAATTAATGCGGTTCTTCAAATTCTATTGGTTTGACAGATATACATTTTGACATTTAGGGTGTGTTTGGTACGAAGGAAAATGCTTTTTATAAAAATGATTTCCTAAAAAAAGAAGTAGATATTTAATTTATCTTTTCATATTTGTTTGGTGAGTAGAAAATTTTTTTCAAAAAAATATTTTAGTATGTAGTTGATTGAAAAATGTTTTTGAGAAATATATTTTATTTTTTACTAGAGTAGAAAACAATTTTTTTTGGGGGGG